>NC_086330.1:115751104-116052354 GCF_032445375.1 Bacillus rossius redtenbacheri | reverse complement strand
GTGAAACATGCCACGGAGGTAAACAAAGTAAGGAAGGGTTACTGTGTTGTTGGGTGCAACCTGAAAAGTTGCAGCTGCTGGTTGTTGGAAAATCAAAGAAACCACGGTGTTTTAACAACATTAAAACATTACCTTACAAGTATGCTAACAAGTCTGCATGGATGACGGGCAGCATATTTGAAGATTATGTAAGAGTACTGGATGCAAAGATGGGGTGTAGAAATTGGAAGATTCTACTCTTTATGAATCACTGCCCTTCTCATCCGAAGGAAATACTGAACCTTAGAAACATCCAGATTGAATTTTTCCCACCAAATTCGACATCTAGGTTGCAACCCATGGATCAAGGGGTTATTAAAATTTTTAAACAGCATTTTCGCAAACGTCTTGTGTCACGACTAATAACACGCATGAAAAATACCAAAACCAGTGGCTATAAGATAAACATCCTGGACGCCATGCATTTTGTTGCCGCTTCGTGGGAAATGCTGGAATCGGCCACCATTAAAAATTGTTTCAAAAAAGCAGGCTTTGGTGTTCAAGTAAATAATATTTTCCCTGAAGAATCAGTTGAGAACAGCGAACCAACTGCAGATGCAAATTGGAAAAGTCTTCAAGAACAGCTTAATTTTTCATGCACTTTTGAAGACTACGTCTCGGTTGACGATTCAGTTCTACCATGCGAGCCGCAAACCATTGAAGAGCTATGTGAACAGCACAAGGGTTTAGCTGAAGATGTGATCAGCGATGA
Organism: Bacillus rossius redtenbacheri; assembly: GCF_032445375.1. Taxonomy (NCBI): domain Eukaryota; kingdom Metazoa; phylum Arthropoda; class Insecta; order Phasmatodea; family Bacillidae; genus Bacillus; species Bacillus rossius. The sequence goes on along the minus strand of NC_086330.1, from coordinate 116,051,603 downwards.
TGGCAGCGATGAAAGTGATTCCACTCCTGTGCCAACATACTCTGAAGCGCTTGACCACTTGGACAAACTGAAGTTATTTGTGCACGGAACACAAAATGTTCCTGTTAGTGTGAGCAAGTTCCTGATAGTGTGCGCAAGAGTTTGTGGGAACTTGACAATTTTGTAATGCGTCAGTCGGAAAATGTGTTAAAGCAATCAAAACTGACACAATATTTTTCAAAACAGTAATTTTTTTTTGCTAGTGTTTTAATAAGTTTTTATTGTGCTTATTATATTTAATTCAGTGTATATTGATGTACATAATTGTATAGTTTTCCAAGTACGCTGATGATAATAGGTGAGTGTAATTTTATAGTTAATACAGTGTGTTATTTGAGGAAATTTGGTTTTTATATAGCGACTGAATTTTAACCAATGTATTTCCCCTGTAAGAAGTTTTCCCTGTTAAGAAGTTTTTAGCATCCAGTCCCTTGAAAAACGTCTTAACAGAGTTTTACTGTATATCTTATTGAGAAATTGGCGGGACAAAAACATTTGACAAAAACATTTGACAAAAACATTCAGGAACTCGTATTGTGCAGGTACATCTTGAACAAGTATTGTAATTAGTGTGTTTTCCCATTATAGCTACCAAACTGCCTGACAGTAACTTGAAAACAGATTGCTGTTGCCCGGTGCTTTATCCTGCCATGTTTACTACCTACAAAAAGTGCTTGGGATCAAAAACATCATGCACATTTATGTTAAAATTTTTGACGCCCTAAATAACGGTACGGCGATTATGCATGTATGACGATTAGGTGATGAAACTCGGTACATTTCATGTTGACCTAAATTCAATAATATGTTTTATTTTAGTGCTTCCTAACTCAAGGGCATCTTCTATTCAAGGTCATCCTTACAACTGTATAGGTATGAGGTTTAACATTTAAGAACCGAAACTAATAGATAAATATAATATAAATAAAATATTAAAAAAATAATAGATAGTTTTTTTCTGAGGGAAGAATATAAACTAACTACTTAGTACTGTAGTTACATTTAAACTAAATAGTTGTGTGTGGGTTGTTGTATTTTTTTTTCTTCAATGGCTCATTTAACTGAAAATTTTTTATTTTGTTTATTTCTTTCAGAGAATGTATGATTTCAATTGAAAATTCATGTTTTGAGTTTTCGCTATTGATTCCTCAACTAAATATATGCACAACACTAATTATTTAGTATTTGAATGACAAGCGCGTTGTACTCATTTTTTTAAGGCTTTTGCATCATTGGGAGCCAATGACGAGGACATTCGCAAGAAGATTATCGACACAGACAACTTGATGGACCACATTGTGAATGGTCTTCAAGATACCAACCCGAAAGTTCGTCTTGCTGCTGTGAGATGTCTTCACTCTCTGTCCCGCTCAGTGCAGCAGCTTCGGACAACTTTTCAGGTAAGGAGTTGCAGTGAGTCGACGTTAACATTTAACTCTATTGTGTTTAGCTATGTCACTGTGTGTGGACAAGTTGAGAGTGCTCACCATCTTGACTCAGGACCACTCAGTGTGGAGGCCACTGATGCAGCTGCTCCAAGGAGCATCGGACGACATTCTGACCGTAGCATCTTCAACATTATGCAACCTGCTCCTTGAGTTCTCTCCGTCCAAAGAGCCCATACTGGAGTCTGGAGCAGTAGACCTGCTGTGTGGCCTCACACGGCAAAAGGACCCCGCTCTGCGTCTCAATGGGATATGGGCACTAATGGTACGTACGTGTTCCTGTCCTTGATAGAGGTAAAGGTAACGAAAGTGTAAAGTTGCAGGTCAGGAAAGATATTATTTCAACCTAATTTCTTTGTCAAATTAAATTTCAGGTTTGAAACCAGTCTGTAAGCGTACATGACTAATGATGATTGTTTCAGTTGTTTGAAAACTTTTTAATTTTGACGACTCTGTTCTGTAATTATGTTTTATTCTCTATGCAGCACTTTCTGTTTAAGTTTACTGTTAATTTCTCCTCTGTATTACAGTAAGCTTTTAAATAAATATTTTGTAAACACCCCGAAAATTGGGTCTATTCATTTATTAAAATTTTCGTTCATTGTGTATAATCTAGTCTTTAAAAGTATAAATCGTTTAAACTTTGTAAAGAGAAAATTTCTGATGCTGTTCTGGCCTCTCCTAGCAAGTGAGTAGTGCAAATAAAAATGCAATTGTCAGTGTAGTTCAATTCTGAATTCACGTTTTACTTAAGTGGTAACAATAATATATTTTGGTTTTGTTGTAATATGTATGTTGTTGATGAAACTTAAAACATTTTTTACGAGTATGTGAAGTAATGAATATGTATTTAGTTTTGTTATAATAATTAATATTATGTTATATTTTGTGCTATGTCGGTCCTGGTTCTGGGTTCTACCCGTTCTCAGAATATTAACCAGCACCGAAAACTGTTATTATAATTCGGGAACCAAGAGCGTAACAGCTAAACGTTTCCCCAGTAAAAATGCTAAAGACTTATGGTAAAATGCTGTGGTACATTGCCAGCGATCAACACGCACACATATTCTTAAACTTCACTGTAAGCTGCATGTGACTGGTGAAAGTAAATGGTTCATAATGCTTTGAAAATTGTGGGTGTCAACGGGCAGACTCTCTTTCCCTTCCATCACCTCCATAAGTACTCCCAAGGATTTCAAATTTTCTGTTATTATACTGGTATAGACTAGGGTTGTATGAGTACTCAAAATTTTGAGTCGAGTTTTAAGTACTCGACTCGAGTCTAATTTTGAAGCTCGAAAAATTCCAGTAGTTCACTGTTTGGTCTAGGGACGTAATTAAACTTTCATGTTAAATCATGAATACAAAACCTGGAGAAATCTAGTATTATGTGCGTAGTAATTGTGAAGCCCGTTCAATGCAGATCAGTAGAGAATGTGATTAGTTGATGCAGAACTCATTAAAAAGGTATTAATTACAATTTAAATACATCTGCATGCGACACTTATATTTTACTGCGGTTTCATTATTATTAACAACATGTTAACTTTTAGCTAAACTTAATTTAAGATTTTATTAACATAGTAAAATGAATACTAAAAATTCAATAAAAGTTCAAAAATCAAGTACCGCGTTTTATCACATAATCGTCATTCACGCATAATTATTGCACTGTTATTTTAGGACATCAAAATTTGTAGAAAAAAATTTTCTTGCATAAATATCGCATGATGTTTTTAGATTCCGAGCTCTTTGTGTGGGTAGTGTTTCCGGATAAAACAATGTTTTTTAAATTTGAAATCTAATATTCATTCAGATGTTACCACTTATTTAATTAACAGAAATACCAAGTTGTCTGATGTGTAAATTTTAATTTAAAGACGTCTTCAAACTTTATAACTTTTATCTTTTCGTCCACGTCGCCGCTGTGTACTGCTCATTAAAATGTAGCCAGCGCTAGTTGGCATCATTCATGTTTGGTTATGTTGATTCCCATATAGAACGCGCACACATAGTCGAATATCGATACAGATAGCTCATCGATTGCATGCAGCGCATGCGCTCTGTCTGGTGCCGAGTTAACTATATTTGATAGCCCAAGCTTTCTCGTGGTATGTACTATGATAGTTATGTGCTCCGACTCACGTTCACATCACAGTTTTGGTTTTTCTATTTAAAGTTGAACAAAATGTTTTTGTTGCATGATTTATTAATTTAAATTGTTTGGCGTGCTTTTGTATACTCTACTTTTTAAATGAACGTACTTTCCTTGAATAGGTTTTGTTTTTATGAATAACTACCGAACAAAAAATGCTTTTTTTTTTCCACATAATTTTTGCACCCCTAATTTTCAAACTTGATTTTAGTATAAAATGTGCGATGATTATGTGATAAAACACTGTATTTCAATGGCAACAACAAGACATTTGCTTTATTGAAGTTATATATTTTGCTGCATGGGTTGCACTCGGGTTGATTCTCTTCAGTGAAGTACCTTCTGATATACAGTAGAGTCCCGAAAACTCGGCCTAATGAGGACCGAAGGTTGGCCAAGTTTGTGTATATGCCGAGTTATCGGGAATGGTGTTCAAAAAGAATAAGTATGAATGCTTCATCAGAAAATACGGTACTCTACTTGCATGTATTGTTTACTTGAAAATACAACAAAGAATTAACTGTCCAAATACAGTACAACCTCGTTAATACGTGATGGCCGGGACCCAGATAATCACGGATTACCGAATTTCACAGACTAGTGATTAAAAGCCCAGAAGGTCTTGTCAAGCTTCTCAGACACCGGCGTGCAGCTGGGTTAAGGCCAAGGTCATGTGACGTAACATCTCCCGAGGCTTACTGCGCCTTGGCAGCAGATGGATAAAAAATTGTAAACTCCCCATTATTTGTGTTAATTGGGACCCGACGATGCCCGGATAATTGAAATCCTGTAAAAAAAAAAATAATAAACCCGGATAGGTCACAGTAAGGGCCGTCTTCGAATTAGTGTCTCGGCTTAAAAAAATACGGCACTGCCTAGCCATTAGTTCATGGTCATTTACAACAGCCGAAGAGAGAAAGATAAGATCGTGCTGACCTTGCACACATAAATTTTGGGTAGGCCCCCCCCCCTGCCGTCCAGCCTTCCAGCCGTCCAGCCGAATGCCAGCCAGACACGTCACTTGCCAGGCGCCTGCCATGCGTTGGCGGGCGGAAAGTAACTCAGCAGCATGTGAAACAACATTCAAACAAACAGGAGACGGGAAGCAGAAGTCAGGACATCCCCCTCAAGTTTAAAGAGTGACAAATGTGACATCTGAAAGGGGGGCGACACAAAGGGTCGGTATAAACAGCATTGCAGAGTTTGGCGGCCCACGCGAAGGCTTGCAGTGTTTGAGAGTGGGGGTGTGGCGAGTCTGCGCGCTGGGATTTTCCTCTTGTCAGGGTGTGGCCGAGTTATCCTGACTGCCGGATTATCGAGTGCCGAGTTTTCGGGACTCTACTGTACTACATTTTTCATTTTGTTATCACATTATCAGGCGCAAGAAAAAATAAAACAGAAGGTTTGCAGACACATGAACATGTACAATTGACCATTAGAAAAAACCATGCATTTTCTAGATTCAAACCACAAACACTAAAGGATTGGCCTTGTGATTTGTTAATCATCATGGCGAATGTAAGACGAATCTGAAATTGAGTTAGTTTAAATTCAAAGGGCATATCGGTTGGGATAATAGGAATTCTCGGAATGAGAACTTCCTCACCTTTGAATTTTCCTTTGAGTAACATCGCGTGAATCACATTGATCATCTGTTTTCTTATCACCAAACGCGCTCCATTGCATAGTTTTGGTTGGTTTATATTTCGAAGCAAGATGACTTACGAGCCAACCTTCATTTGTAAATTGTGCTGTGGTAAGCAAGGCACATCCAAGGAGTTTAAAAATATAGTTGGATAGTTGGTGGCTGTTTCTTCGTTTGTTACACTGTCAATAGATTTGAATGAATGCAGAGTACCAACAATTTGATTCTGAATTACGAAGTTTAAATCATCCACATTTTTGTTCTTAGCCGCCAAAATTGCTCACTCACTCAAGCATTTGTTATTTTTGTGGTTAGCAATGATGTTAGGTAACACTTTGTTGATGAGCTCGTCTTTCGATGAGACGAAATTGCAAAGATTTGGAGGAAATGAAATCAATCCGCTCGATTTGTCGACAGGAACACAGCCATTACCGATAGTCAGGAATTGCTTGGAGAAATCTTCAGCAGATAGATCGTTCAGCAATGCAACTCTCATTTTTACTGCCAGCTGAAGTTTCTTCACATAGCGCCACAGATTTTATCATTTGAGGCAAGAATTTATTTCATCGGCAGTAGTCAATCTTGGAATGACTGGCAGTTTTTGGCAGAAATCGCCAGACTGTAAAATCATTGCGCCTCAAAAACATCTCGAGTTATTGTGCAGATCTTTCAATGTTCGGTAAATTGGTCCAATGCGCATTTGTGCGCCATTGTGCATTCGTCCCAGATGATGATTTTAGATGCTTCTAAAACTTTGGCCATTGCGGAGTGTTTCGCAAAGTTACATGTCGGTTGTTCTGTAGTTTGAAGGTTTAACTATAATTTTAAAGCTGAATGAGCCGTACGGCATCCTTCTAGCAATATGGCCGCTATTCCAGAAGAAGCAACTGCTACGGCAATATCGGATCTCGGACGAATAATGGCCAAAATCAGTGACATGAGGAATGTTTCCCAGTTCCTTTGGGGGCATCCAGGAAAAATAAACCACCATTTCCATCATCAATTGCCTTCATTAATGCATCATACACTTCTTTCTGTTGGGGGTTCAGCAGGGGTTCATTTGTTTGAACTGATGGGTCTAATTTATGTTGATCATATTCACGTTCACTTTCCAATTCCCGATTAAATGTGTCATTCATTCCACGATCTGGCACTGCCATTCCTAACCTGACTAACAAACCTTCGTACATGAGGTAACACATGTCTTCGATCAAGAGCAAAGCATGGTTATGCATCTCCTCATTTATCTCAAGATCGGGATTTCTTGAACTGACACAAATTGGATGGAAAATGTCTTCTGACATGTTATCCTTGTATTTGTTCCACAGGTCACATGGATTCAATGGGAAGCATGTTGAAATGATGATAGCAAATAATGTGCGTATCTGACTTGGAGATGCAGCGATTGTCGTGTCCAATTGAGTATCATTTTCAAGAAAATTGAGCTCTTGACTTGCAGCACAAAATGTTGGTCACACTATACCATTAACAGTTCATATTGATTCAAATGATGCTGTCCCACGAACATTCACCAACAATTGCAAGTAGAAGCATTAATCAATCTTCAGGCTGTGACGTGTGTGTCACGTCACATTTGGTGGCGTTTATTTTTTTGTACTGGCGCAGTGTTATTTACCGTTAGCCGTGTGGCGGCGCGAGCCGTACCCTCAGATTTGGTGTTTTGACCGGTGGGGATCTAGGAGCGCGGGCACATTTCAGATTGTCAGGATCTAGAGCCGCTCGTGCTCTTGTGAGGCTCTGATCGGCAATTTTCGATACTCGGTGTTTGCGTTTGTCATGTGTTTTCCTTTTGGTGGGTTGAGGTTGGTACCTGTGGCGCGCTGGTTTGTTGACGAGTTTTCTCTGGGGAGGGTCTGTCTGCTACGAGCCATGGCCTGAGTGGGTTACCTTTTTTACTGCCGATGGAGTGGCTGCGGTAATTAAATTCATGGCTGTAACTTTGTGTGGAAGTTTGGTAAACCTTGGTGGAATATAAGAACTTAAGTTACGGCAGGTTTTGCTCCGTCGGTTACACCATGTTCGAGTGCAGCAGTGTTCTACGCAGTTATTACCAATGAGGAGGAAAATTTTATTTTTAGTATATTGAGAATTATAATTTTTTGTAGAGTGAGCCTAGTCGCTAATGTTGTGGATGTCAAATGGTGCCGTGCGTGCTGCTGATCCTCCTTCAGCCCGGTTAAGGCTTGTCTGCGAGGAAGTGTAAATGCTTGATTTTGAGGCTTCTTGATTGGATATCTCCGGAAGCAGATGGCAACAGACAAACTGTAAGTTTTAAAATTTAGTCTTCGTCTAGATTACGTCAGACGGACCTTCTGTGGACCTTCGCTGGGTAGACCTTGTGGGCTACGCTACGCCGGTATTTTTCACCTTAGAGATAACGTTTGGATAAAACTGTAATTTTTTGAATCAATTTTTTTTTGATTAGACACAGCAGCAAGTAACTACGTCGTCAAGTCTGGAATTGAGTCGTTACCTATTTGGGAGGGAAATTGTTAATATTTTGTACCCTTCATGCGAGTTATGCGCACTGGTATTTTTTTTTTTAATGAGATTTTATTGTAATTTTATTTTTGCAATTTTTATAACATTATAAATTTTTATGTAGCTATTTATCAAGTTAATTTCGAAAGGTGTGTAGTCAGGTGCTCGATAGGGTATTTTGTGAGGCAGAAAATTGGCTGTGAACTATTATAATCATTTATCGTATATATATATTTTTTCTTTACTGCCTGATCATGAACTTTCGAATTGGACTGGAAGAGTTTGAGGCAACAAGTAATTAATTTGCCAAAAACATTGAATGAGTAGATTAACTGAACCGAGCACCTAATATGTTTTGTGAAAGGTGGTAATATTTTATATTTCTATATATATATTTTAGGTTGCAGTTTTAAGTGATATTGTTTTTTTTTAGTAATATTGTATTTTATATTTATTGTGGTGGTTTTTGATGTTAACCAAGTCAGTAAAGGAACAGCATCTAGTTCATGTGCGACACCCGTGGCGCACCGGGGTGGTATAGGTATAGGTATACTTGTTATTTTATTGCGTTATGTACTTCTAGTCAAGAGGGGCGAAGCCTGATATACCCTGTTGTTAATTGTTAAATTTAATATACTTATATATTGTTTGGCGTGTTCTGCTTATATTTGTTTTATGGTCATATAAAGAACTAAATAATACATAACTAACTCACTATTTCGCTGTCAATTCTTTGTATCCTGCCTTCTGCAAATTTTTGGTCTAAGGGGGGTACAAGATGAACTGTGTAAAAACCGACCAAGGGCATCAGTAGAACGCACATCCGGATGACCAGGAACCGCATCACCCTGCTTCCGACGTTGAAATTTCTTCGATGAAGCATTCCAAGTGTAATAAAGTGGCATCTGCGAGTAAAGCAACGTTTGTGCAAACGGATCGCTTTGGCAAATCGCAAAGATACTGGTCAACTGGAGGTTGCTTCAGCACATTGAGCAAAATTCGACGCGGTGAAATAAACTTGTTGAGCATCATCCAGTTGCACCGCCAAATGTTCAACACTGGGATGATGTTCGTGAATAGGGAATGAGAATATACAACATATGGCCTCATTGCAGTTCACATATCGACCAACTTGATAGCTTGTAATTTCATTATTGGTATTGGAGGTTTGGATGCCAAAAACTGCCATATCGCTGCCTTTCATGACATATTTGCAGATGTATTTGATGGACTTCACTGAATTGCAATACTCAACGTTACAATGTGTCCTGAATGTTTTGGAAAGAAGTGGCGAATATGAAACAATCCAATTGTTGTTGACCACAAAATTGTTATTTTCACTTTCGTTGTGATAGTTCGGCCGTTATCATTGGGCAATCGACACCGTATATCTTTGGTGTGACTGAAAATTGTGTGGAAGTTAACCTAAAACAGAGAACCAGGGGGAAAAGTAGACCAGATATCATAGTTATATTATTATTATTGTTGATTTTCTGTATTTAACAGCTCCAAAGTTTCTTTCTTTGTTTTTCTGTGTCATCATCTTCATAGTTTTATTCATTTTTGTTGTTGTTGTTGTTGTTGTTGTTGTTGTTGTTGTTGTAATAACCACATTCTCTACTTAAACTAATATATCATTAAAAGTTACTTAGATTGATATTTCTAAAGAAAAGTAATTATTAAAAACTTTTTAGAGAGCTAAGCAAGGTTTATAATTTTTTTTGTATAATCACTCATTCAATCTTCAACATATATTTTGGTAATAAAATAGATTGTTTTGAAAGTAAAATAGGTATTTACAGGGGAAATCATATTAATAGAGACAAAATTATGTGTTTAATAGCAATAAAACTAAAATAACAGCAAAATTGAAGCCAATACAACGCACTGAAAAGCAAGGCAAAACACAGATCAGTAAAATTCACCTCAATTACATCATTTTGTATATTATAATATGGATTTAATTTTATAAATCTTAAGTTTAGGCTTATATTTAAAAACCTATAGTTATATGTCTTAAGTTAAAAAAATGTTTTGTTTCTATGTATGGTTGTTTTTTTCTAAGTACAGTAAATAAAAGCAGTCTAATCCTGATACAGACATGGCTAAAGGCCTACAGAGAACGATCATATGAAAATGTATTTGTATAATGATTTTTAGCTTTTATATTACATATTAATTTTTTTATAACAACATAATATGTAATAATAATAATAATAATAATAATAATAATAATAATAATAATAATAATAATAACAACAACAACAACAACAACAACAACAACAACAACAACAAAAGTAAAATTTTTATTTGAAAATATGTTGGCACCAGAAATGAACTTAACCCACGTAATCAATTAAATATTTTTTTTTAGCAATACTTACCTAGTTATGTAGGTTAATTAGTTACAATAACTCAATTTCTGGTTGTTGCATTGTACTTTTATATATTAATGTAAGATACCTTAAAAATTAAAATGATAACAATTACACGTGTCAAAATTAAAACCATATAATTTTGGCTGTAGATATTTCATTTTAAAAAATATAGAACTGTTCTTTTTAATTTTATATTAATAACTTTCTCATGAACTAAGGAACATTACAAAAGAATATTGAATGTTTTAGTTGCAATTTTTTGTTTAAGTTAATCTCATCAATAAATGTACTAATATTGTTTAATGTACACATATTAAGTTTCTTGCCACAAATTGTTGAAGTAGTTGATCATTATAATTTTGCTTGATATGTATGTACTCATTATTACATGTTTTATTTTTAATGTTAAAACTTGTTTTTTATTACACCATAAAATCTTGGGTACACCTTGAATCTTTGAATTGTAGGAAAAATTTTACTGTCAAATTATTTGTTTGCAGAATATGGCTTTTCAAGCAGAACAGAAGATAAAGTCTCAGATCCTGAACACGCTTGGCACGGACCAGATATTTCGCCTGCTGTCCGACCCAGAAGTGGATGTGTTGATGAAGACTCTGGGATTACTCCGAAACTTGCTTTCCACCAAACCACACATAGACCACATAATGAGTCTGCATGGAAATCAGATTATGCAAGTAAGTGAAATTCATACCATTTTTCAAAACTCTTCACAAATTTTACAGTATAATTTTTTTTTAGTTTTAAATGGTAGTGAAGTACTACTGGATATTGAAGCAAAAATTCCAGATTATTTTATACCCTTTATAAAATATTTTTTTGTCCGTCAATGAGCCACATTTAATAGTGGCATGGTTTAGTTAACATTGTCTGCAGTTGTGTAAAAACTTTACAATGAACACATTTTTTGTATCTTGCTATGTACTGTGTTTGCAGGCAGTGGTTCTCATCTTGGAAGGCAACCATGCGGCCGAGGTGAAAGAGCAGGCCCTGTGCATTTTGGCTAACATTGGAGACGGAGACTCGGCCAAGGAGTACATCATGTCTAACGAAGATGTGCTGAAGAAGCTGACTGATTACATGGTACTTAGTTTCTTGATGCTTGAACAAACCTGCCCATCTTTCATTTTTCAGTCTATTATTCCATATCAGACTCTTCTACACTGGGTTGTGGGTGTATATACAGTGGAACCCCTGAATTACAATTTTAAAGGGGAAAACTGAAAATGGTGTTATTCGGGGGAAAGTGTAATTGAGGGGAAAGTAAAATTTTACTAAAAACTTCATGAAGATATGTATAATTCTTCAAGTCAACGCTTGCTGTAATAAAGTTTTACAACAATAACTATAGGTATTATTTTTGTTTGCAATTAACTTGAGTAGTTAATGGCAATCTCAAAACTGAAGTAAAAATATGTTATAGGTTATAGGTAGGGCCTGGAAAATTTCGGTGTTTTCAGTATGCAAAAAGCAGTACTTTCAAATTAGAAAAGCGGTGGTTTAAAGTAGGTATTTTCGTTATGCAATGGAAATTTTACCGGTATTTCAAATGTTGACTAAATTGTGCAGTTATTGAATATAATAGTTTACATATTTAATAAACAATCCATGTATACTAAATTGTGCAGTTATTGAATATAATAGTTTACATATTTAATAAACAATCCATGTATACTAGGAATAGACTAATATGCATAATAACAGCCAATTAAATCCAAAACAGTTACACAAAACAGACACGTTGCTATAGATGTTTGCAACTACAAATTTTCTTTTTTTTCGGCTGCCGATGCCACATGCTTAGCCGACTTTAGGTGTTTGTCAATGGAATCTTTTCTTTCCCATGAAACTTTACAGTTGCAAAATTTGCACATCACTGTGCTATTGTCAGTACAATAAAACCAATGTTTCTGATACTGATATGCTCGGTCTCGAGCACTCAAAGTATTATTTGGCATTTTCAAACTCTAGACAGAAATATGTTGCAACATACTACATACAGGCTGTTACGAAAACAATCAACTAAACTTGGCCCACAAATAAATATCAGCACTGGAATGCCACTACGTTGGAAAAGTTGTCGCGACTCATGACGTCAGCAACAGATGCTGGCTGCATGATAGTCACGCATGCCCGCATACACTGTCTCGCTGCGCAGACTAATTTCGTACCTGCAAAAATAATATTGGCTTATTCTCTTGCTATTTACGAAGTTACACAAAATAAACAACTACGGTAAGATAAATTCGTTAGCCGCTAACATATGTGTTTAGCTTTACACAAAACAAAATTTCTCACAGTTAAGGAAGCATTCGCTTAAGTGAGAAGTTAGTAGAAGCTATGTTGGCTAACCTAGACAAACCAGGTTTGTTTTGTTTACATTTTACCGTATATGACGCAACTTGGATAAATACAAGATATTAGGTTATTCTTTTGCTTTGATATAATATTTTATACACTTTTCGCAATCAATAAACACGTTCTCATATCCGGCCAAGTGTGCACGGTAGTTTATAATTCGGCATCATATTATTTTTATTTTTCGTAGAGTGCAAAAGTTTGAGTTTGCTTGCATTCAATAAATACGGTATTGGTATAATGGAGTGGAGGAACACGGGGTTGCCACTTGAACAAACCCCGACGCACAAATGAGAAGAAACTTAGTGCAAACTATACCCGAGATCAATTTTGAGCATCAAAACCATACACGAACAGGGCTTATGTAAAAATAAGGTAATTATGCTGAAACACAAGACTTGGGTTAAAGGATACTTAAACCTTGCGAGTATTAGTGATCTGCAAATACGTAGAATCCCGCTGATGAGACCCCTTATGGTTTCCGGAAAAAAGGACTTATAAACGGAATGGTCGCAATAGAGAATTCGGGCCAATTCCCCCCCCCCCCCCCCCCCCCCCTCAAATATATCAATATACATAAAAAAAATCGCCTTTGTTCACATAGATTTCATAATATTCAAATAGTCTATGGTGTAAAAGAGACAACTTTTTAAATTCATATTACACCTCGGACTCGCATACCCCGAACAATGGGTTCCGATAAATACTCGCGCTAAGTGAATTTGCGTCACGCGAGTTCGGCTATGCTAGCCGGCTGGTGGTTATTTTCGTTCAAAACGTGGCGAAGGAACTTGTGTGGATCAGGTATAAAACATTCGGCTATAAACGAAAGATATAAGAACAATGCTATCCTGAAATGCTGTGACATGTTTTTGGAGTAGATAATCACATTGACAGACGGACAGAATGCGCTCCCGCCCTTGTCGTCAGCGATGTTTATTTTGACAGCTCAAGCAATTATCTTTTGCATGTCCCTTCACAGCGTAAAAAAAAAAAAGAAAAAAAAAACACGTTGGAATGCAGATGGAAAAGTAACTATGCAGTAAAATAAATATATTTATGGCCCTGCTAAATTTTTCTATTCAATAAAATTCAAGTTATTAGTGATTTTTCAGCAGAAACTGCTGTGTGACTAATAAACAAATTGTATCATAATAACTTAAATTTAATAAAGTATTTATTAACGGCGAAGGACAGTCGTATAAGCCCCAAAAATATTTATTTTACCGAGAATGGACTATACAACCTGGCTTTTGTCGCACGCGGTGTGGGAGGGGAGGAGGATGCTGACAGTTTCTCACGCAGAAGGTTGAAATAAGGGAGGCCAAGGGTTGAAATGTTAGTTGGAAAAAGGGGGGGAGGGTGTTTTTACATGGTTTGTGGCTCTGGGAGGGATGAGCCTTGAAGAAATAGCAGGGGATGGAGAGGTAAGCGTCGCGTCACGTCACGTATGACGTCAAGTCGCCGCTACCGCCAGCCTGGCCGGACCAGTTTCTTATGCTCTCGCAGAAGCTACCACAGCGGCTTTTCGTGGGGGCGGGTAAGATAACATGACAGCTGAGACGGCTTTTCGTGCGATAGTGGACGCTCCGAGCTCGGCTAGACACTGCCGCGTGGACAGTCTAGAGGGGTGGTATCTATTTTTAGCCATCTTTTGTATGCCTGCCTGCTTACAGTACAGCTCTCGCCAAGATAAACGTGAACACTTAGCGCCCAACAAAGTGTAACAGACTTGTTTTTCAGCCGATTTTACTCAAATTTTCGACTTTCTCTGCTGAAATTTTTCACGGTTTCTCAAAAAACGGTCATATAAACGGAATGGACGCGTCAGAGGGGAGTCGCATCTGCGGGATTCTACTGTAATGGTACTTTTCGGGGATATATTCGCAGTGTAATATAGAAATGTTGTGGTTTTCGCGAACGTACTTACTTTTCGCATTTTCATGCGAAATTTGCACAAATTTTTGCAAAATTCGCGATCGCGAAAAATTCTAGGCCCTAGTTATAGGTAGTGATGGGGAAAAGCGGTGTTATTTTTATGCCAATTTCGTTTCAATAATCAGCAATTGTGGTGTTTTTTGTTTTTATAGGAAAACATATTTTAAAATGATGTTTTAAAAAAAGAAAATTTTTTACTACCGGTACTTACAACATTTTCCTCAAAAGTTTAAAGCACCCTTCAAATTCATCTTTTAACTGTGCTTCCACTTTCTCCAACAATTTTGGAACATATGTTCTCCTAAGGGAACTGGCTGTAGGAAGATCTCTCCCACCATTTACATTTTTATTAATCCAACCACGTAATTGGGTGTTGTCTAATTTCTGGAGTGGTATGTTGGCAGATATAAAAGCCTCGGTTGTATCCAAAATAAATGTTTCTCTGTCCTCTCGTACTTTTTCCCCGACTTTTGCGACTTCTTCTAGTGTTGCAAGACGTTTGCTGCCACTGATTGTGCCCTCGGCACCTAACCTCACTTTCATATGATTCTTACTATAAACCTTCCGATTTAAATTCCGTTGCCCGTGATAAGCAAGACGCTTTAAATTTTGGCATCAATATATATTGGGCCTAGCAGTAAATAAGTCGAAACCTACAAGGATTCTTGTTTTACTTAATCTGCCTGCCCATGTAAACTTTTGCAAAAGTATAGAATATTAATGAACACGGCAAATTAACTAGGTATCCCAAAAGATAACACACGTCACGCGTTGTTTTGCTAACGAAAAATTGGTACGTTGGTACTGACGTGTACTATCGCTGTGCTCTCTGCTAACGCATTCAATTGTCTTCCGTTGCAATCTGGCATCAACGAAAACAAACGAATATCGAGTTCAGAATTCTGGATGGCGTAATAAATGTTTACAAAAAGATGATATAACATTTTTTCGGTACCAGGTATTCGAAAAGAACTAATTAAGCAGCGGAGTAAAGCAATGAAAAATTTAATCAACGGAAAAATTATGTTGTATTCTATTGTGAAGCGAAGGGGAAGGAGTAAGGACTGCTGTGTGTAAATATGGAGGCTGCCGGCTGAATAAGTACTGCAATGGGTAATTTTCTGAATTGATAGGCGTACTGTTTCTGGCAAATGGAAGATGCTAAAAGACAGCTAAGGTGTTTTAAAATAAGTGGTATTTCCAACCTAATGTGTGAACATCATATTTTGTGACATCGCATACATTATCTTTTATAAAGTCGCAAATAATTCATATTTTAACTTTTTTTTTCCGGAGATTTTCAGAATTTCGCGTTTTATAGTTATGAAAATCTTTTTTTTGCGAAAATTCACGGAAAAACATTTAACAACTTGACCGGTCTCATCGGCATTAAATATGTCCTTAGGGTGATAACCCTTCAATACATCTGGCAAAGTGTTTTTCCAGTGTTCAACTGTTTCCAGATCAACACTTTTGCTTTCACCGCAAACAGTATGGTACACAACATTATGTCTCTTTTTGAACCGATCAATCCAACCATTTGAGGGGGTAAACTCAATGCCTAAGCGATCCGCAATCTGCGTTGCTTTCTCGCGAATCAACCTGCCCTCCACTGGAATATTTGCTGCCTGTGTAGCATCAAACCACTCCTTAACTAAGCCGTCTAGTTCTTGGTATTTGGACACTTTCACAGCTTTGGTTTTATTGCCATTGGTCCACTTTTTTCTGCGGCATTTTCGATGGATGTTCGATTACGAACAATTGTGTTTAATGTAGACACTGGAATATCCAATGCCTTGGCTAAGGCCACACGCTATCCAACGTGGTTGTCAAACTGCCTCAAAATATTACATTTTTGCTCAACTGTTTAAGCGTTTCTTTCACGACCACTCGCCATTGCACGAATATTGTGAATATTTAATCACAAACGTGAATAAATTATCTGTAGAACTTGTCAATAAAGCGTGAAAATTTACGTCAAGGTAAACAAAAATAAAGCCCAGAATCACTGGTACCAAACCAACACACGAACACAGCGGTTCGCAGTAGCGTTGCCACCATTTGCCAAGGAGCGAAAAACTGTACATGTATGTTCTACGCGGACGTGTTCCTTTCACTACAGGAACTATCTGAAGAACGAAAAAAATTTTGTAATAAAAGCACCTGAATTTCCATTTGCGATGTAGTGCACAACATGCATGTACGTAATGGAATGATACTCTGTTCGAGAAATCGATTGAATCGAAAAGGAATATGTATTCTTACTACAGTTGCGGCTGGCAGCACATAACAACAACCGCTTTATTCGATGACAACAACGGTTTATATCACGGGAAGGCATTTGATTTTACCGTGTGATTACCGGGAATGTAATGTATTGTAAACATAGGACAAATGGCGGGACCAGCAAAAAATGGTTTAATTGACGGGAAAACACTATTCGCAGGAACGTGATTGCCGGGTTCCACTGTATATCTGTATACTGGACCCTTGGTGAAGCGACAGTCTGCATTTCATCTCGTTTGCAGATTGCTTGCTTTCACAGAGATATAGCCGTGAGTTGATGGTTGTGTGGTGTGCTCCCTTTCTCCTCTTTCCATTGCACTGTCACTCACAACCAGTCCCACTCAGTTCTCACTTTGCAGGCTGGCTGGGAATGCCTGATCCACAGAAGTTAGGTAGTCTTTTTTTTTTTATATAGAAATACTTTAAAAATTTTGCAAATAACATTTTGCTAATACTTTTTACCGTAAAATATCATTTTTGTAAATGTCAGGAGATGTGCATTTACCAAATATACTTATGACTCACTTAATTTTTATCTAAGAAAATTGGGGGCACCTTAAATTCACAGAATTTGAGATTGGGAAACAAGATGTGACTTACAATGCTGGTCCTTAGTTGCATGTAACTCAACATTTTGTAATAAGACTCATGGTTAGTTAACTGCCACATTGAGATAAACTGATGATAAAGACATAGTGTACTTTACATGTCAAAGTAAAAATTCTCCTTATTTAATATTGAAGCATCCAAATCCATAAAGGCGAGGTCAACTGTGCCACTATATTAGGTAATGCTGAGTCAAGATCTTACTGTTGCTTTATTACATCTTTTTCTTCTCTGTCTAAAGCTAATAATAAAAAAAAATTCTCCCATTTAAAAATGTGGAGCATTGTTGATATGTTTTTGAAGCTGGCGTAACACAACTGTTTGCAGATGCACAACAGTGTAAAGTTGCAGATTGCAGCAATCTTCTGCATTTCGAATCTAGTGTGGCGTGAAGAACCCGGCGCCGGGGAGCGGCAGGCCAAGCTGAGAGAGATTGGAGTTTATAAGAAGCTGCAGTCGCTCCTCATGGCCAACGACACGATGCTGTTCGACAAGTGAGTGGTACTACTGCTCTCTTCTGGGGAAGGGATAGTATTCCAAAAGGCACCGTCATTTATTAAATTATTTTTTTTAACATTTATTATTGTAAATTTGCCATTACGGCAGGGGGCGCTCAATAATAGAGATATGAGACTATACAGTATTGACTATTGATAATGTTACTATAGTTGTAGATGTTCTTTGAAGAAATACCGTATTTACCCGCAGAAGAGTTTGCCCCTGCGTATGGATTGCAACTATAATTTGAGTCATAAAAATGCAACTTTTTTGCTGTCGTTCACCTTCGAACATGAGTTGCACAATACATATATCCATCTACAGTAGAATACAAGTGAAGTCTTTGTTCGGTGTCTTAGCTTATTGGTGCGTAAGAATTACCGCATTGGTGTTTTTTCCTTGTCCTCTTTTTGTCTCTGTGCTCTGTGTTACTTTATTACAATAGAAGGGAGTGAGGCCTCTCCCTTACTGCTTTACGACCCATCCTAATAACAAAAAAACACCCCTGTATCCCTTCCGGTCTATTTTATTTTTTTAAACAATTCCTCTTCCCGAGTAAAAATAACGCAGCAAGCTACTCTTTGTCAGTTTCTTTTATGATAAACTAGTAGGCGTGTTACAGTTAGGAAGAAATGCATGCGAGAAATTTGTGCACGAGCTGAAGGAACGTAAAAAGCTAAATAGCGGGGTTTTGAAGTGGCTTTCAAAGCACCAGTGATGGCTCCAGTTTGGTCATGAAATGCTGTATTTTAAAGCTGAGAAATCTCATGCAAAAATAGTTGGGCCATAGGTACGTTTTAAAAACCTGTCAAAATAGAGTGGAGATTGTGCCAGTTTACGGCCATGCGCACTCAGACACAAACAGGCTAGTTTATTTTTAGATTCCTGCTCCTCCAGCCGAATGCTAGCCCAGCAAGTGATGAACACAATGGCACCTTTTGTAGTGCCTTTCAAGCACTGCTCTGATATTTTAGCTAAACAATTTATACTTACAGTCAAACCTCTCTGAAACGACCCCTCACGGTTCCCAGGAATAGGGTCGTAATAGAGGGGGGGTCGTAATAGATGTTTTCCGAAATTTTCAATTTATTTCAACCCCCTCCCCCCCTTCCCAAACCGCTACTCGCTAACCAGCCATACAATGGCAGGATGCTGTCACTCACAATGTTAGACGGCATTGCTTTAAACCCACTTCAACCTTCATGACAAGTCCGTCGCCCTACAGGCCATCTAAAGAAAATATGTGTTAGTTTATATGAACGTTTTCTGTTTTCCGTATTTAAATACACTAGAACCCCAATGTCACAAACCCCGGATTTAACGAAGCAGTGATTTTACGAATTCATTCTCGGGAACCGTCAAAAAATTGGACATTTTGACCAAAATGTGAAAATCAGAAAAAAAATTACAAAAAAAAACAAAATCAAAGATCATTAAAATCTGTTAATTTTAACACACAGCGTATTTTTGTGTTGGCTTTAATACTTCCAATAATGTTCATGTAAGAATAACAGAAAAATAATGGGACATTTCCTTTAAAAATATGGCAGCTGTAGGTTCTGCAACGGGAGTGGGCGCACACGAAGCTCGCCCGGCTGGCTGGCGGCGGCGGCTTCATGATGCATAAGCTCACCCCTCCCTCCCCTCTTGTTAACATTCTTCAAGGCTAGCTTAAACTTAAATATAAATGTATTTTAATAGCAAGGGTCCTATGAAAATGAATATACCGAATAAAATCAAGCTGCTGTCACCAAACAAAGCATAAAACGGCCCATTGCGTGGTCGCTTCGTTATTGCTCACGCGAGAGGTGAGACGTGGAATGTTAGAAGAAAGATAAATGCGAGGGAGACAGACGGCAGCCAGTGTGTTTCCTGCGTGGGCAATAAGTGGCATAGCCTTTTTTTTTATGCTGGGTGAAGCGACCTTTTCTGTCAACCCACGGGAAAAGATAATTGCTTGAGCTGTCAAAATAAACATCGTTGCGGCAGTTAGAACAAGTCGAGGCGGGCGTGCATCCAGTCGGTCGCTGTGTATTGTCAACCGATAGTAATCAAAATCAAGAGAAATCCAGCAGGTAGCTTTCTTTGCCTTAACTGCGTACCACACTAGACACTCGCAAAAAGCTAAAAGTAAACACATTGCCACAAAAACCTTTGTCTGCACCCTGCTGGCAAGTGGAATGGGGGTTGTTAAGCGCTGACAGTGGTCGACAGGAAGTGGTATCTATTTTTAGATATGCGCTGCCTACGGCAGTAGGTATAGCACTCGGCAAGAGAAACGCAGTAACACACTACTCACCACAAGAAACTTATTTTCTATCCGATTTTCTTCGGATTTTCGGCAATTTTTCACGGTTCCTCGAAATCGGGTTGTAATAGAGAGGTGGTCGTAATAAATGGGGTCGCAACAAAAAGGTTTTACTGTACTTGTAACATATTTATTAAAAACAAACACAGAATAGTTATTTACACACACTAAGACTTGCTGCAATCAAAAAAAAAAATTTTTTTTGCTCAAGGTTATAAATTTGCATGAGAGTCGCACTACATTCTTCAAATCTACAAATAGGCATACAATGTGTGACCCATATACGGTAATTCAGTACTAAATAGTTACATCGAAATTGATTCTTCGATTACTCTTGAATTTGATGTTGACTGTATCGAGAGTTAGGGGAGGTCGATGCCAACAATCGAGGAAATGACTAAATTATTACATCTCTAGTGGTAAATGCCAGTGATTTCTATTTCAGCTTCAACTCTGTGTTTCCAACTTACATTTTGAGCGGGTTACAGGAGACTGCATTACGTTACTTGGTGCATGTGTACATTTTCCTCCCTCTGTGGTTACATGAGCATCAATGTTCAATGAAGTTGTTATGGAATCTGTTAGCTGTATTGTAGAACTTGCAACACAGGAAAGTTGTGGGCTTCTTTGTGTTGTGGCGTTTCCATATTGATGTGAATTTATATTGGAGTTTTTTGATAAGGCACTGTTTTTAATTTCTGTACAAATGGATATTGTTTGACTCGCAGCAGTAGGATCACTACTTGCTTTTATGGTGTCAGAATGTATTATCTGGTGTTCATCCATGTGGTAATTTGTAAACTAACTGTCTAGTATGGTAGGTAAATGTGCATCATACAAACTGTCACTTTTACAACTAGTAGCAGGAATGTCTTCAACTTGTGGCGGAAGAACAGGTAATGCTGTAGGCACTGTGTCATCTGCGTTATGGGGGGAAAAAAAATACCAGTTGATTGTCTGGCTTCTAAAGCAGTCGTAGAATGTGTTTGAGGCAGTGCATGATCACAAGGAAAATTGGACATTTTTGTCTTAAGAATGTTCTCAGCATGCTGTAAATCATCGGAATGTTGGTATGATTCTGGACCTAATTGTGCTATATATAGGGATGGGGCGAATCCTAATTTCCTCGAATCCGAATCCTAACTCAAATCCTCGACTGGAATTGCCGAATCTCGAACCCAAACCCGAATCTTTTAACAGATGATGTCCACATATCTAATGTAAGTGAGATGTATTCTGCTTGCACTAAAAGTCCCTTGACCTTATCACATGTAGTTTGGTACATTTCTGGTATAGTCTAAGTGTATATAAAGACAAAAAAATTTTCTTGAGAAATTTCAGTTTTAGTACAGATTAGCAGTTAGGATTTTTCCTATAAATAAGCTAGAGGTCTGCAAGCCTAAGAATTTTACTTCGAGCCGAGCTCCAGCTTTTGTGGTACAGTTACACTTTTGGAAAATTATTTTTATCTTAAACTTAGTATAATGTTTGAATAAAGTATTAAAATGAAGTGGGCTTATTAATTTTGTGTAACTATTTACAGTGTGTGTTTACATTTTGCACTGCTAGAAAAAAATAACATTTTTTTCCATTGAATCTTACCTGTTCCATTGGTTCATTAGTAACTGATATCATCCAACTAACATAACCAAGTATATGTTTGTGTAAATGTAACATATCTTTGGGAAAATTTCATCCTTGTCAATTTTTCTGGAGACCTTACTGAGCTTCAACGAACTTAACACCAAAAATCATGTTGTTTGAAAAGTACATTCACATTGTTTCAACATTTCCACTTTTCAGCACAATAATTCTGAGAGAGATTGTCACAGAGTCTTATTAAATTCTGTTCTTTAATCTATCATGCAGAACAATAATTTGTTCTGCACGTTCAGGAGTTAAATTAGCTCTACGAATCGAGATAGTGTTTCCAGCAGAAGAGAAGCGTCTCTCGCTGGCAACCTGCTTGGCTGGAATGCTTTAGTAAAATTGCTTAACCTCAAAATTAGTGTCATAAATATCTGTAACTGGTCATTAAAGTTTAATCAATTGAAAGTAATAAAAATAAAAGCATTTTACTTCATTCAATTTACACTTGCAAAAAAAACATACACACACAAACCTACATGGAAATTAAAGTCTTTTTCAATATCCTGAAGTCTGAAATATGTTTACTCATGTCATTAAATGTAGAGCTGTATTGAAGAAGCTGATTTTGCCAATATTTAGTTGAATCGGCATTTCTGCCGACTCCCGATACAGTACGCTTGTTAATTTTCGGCCGATATTACTGAAAAACGAAAGAGACTGCCATAACCTAAAAATCCACGAGTACCATTTTCACTTTTCGTAGTAGTACTGCATTCTTTCACATCGCATTATTTCTTAGCAACATGTGCCAATTGTACATATCCTTTTTTTTTTTCAACAATGTTCTTTAATTTAATATGTCATAAATAAATAATACATTATTATCACGGTAAATATACAGCTCGGTTGTTACGGTAACTATAGTGCAAATATGGTAGCTATCATGCTTCTGTAGTAATTATGGTATTCTACAAAGAATCTTTAGTTCTTATTATGGTAATTATCTTAAAATAACTATTGGGTTTGTACTGTAGTAATGGTATATCATCCATATTTCTTCGTATGTTGTTGTTCATTTGTCTTTTCTTCATATTTACGTGCGCCATTCCGCCATTATTTGAGACAGGAAGTTTCAGAAAAAATTTTAACGGACTTTATATCACACATTTAATGGCGTAAATGATGAGACCTCGGGCAATTTAAACGCTTTATACGGAAAAACCTACCATGCGGGACCTTGTAAGTGAGTTTTACTGTATTTTTTTTCCGTAAATAGTAAAAAACCGAATCCTTTGACGAATCCTATATCAGACCCGCCGAATCTTCGAATCCCTAGGATTCGGCGGATTCGGCGGATATTGGATTCGGTCGCCCCATCCCTAGCTATATATTTTTCTAATGATTGCATTTCTTTACCTGTATCTTGTTCAAAAAGTAAATTTTCAAGAGATGCTGTCAAAGATGGAGCTGCAGAACTTACATAACTTGTGTTGTCATTGTTGGTTTCCTATCTGGATGATATTTTGAAAATATCATTTTCTGGGTCATCTTCAGAGTCTGTGGCCATGTCTGAAACATCCCCATTTGTAGGAAGCAACGCCATAATGGACTGCACTCTTGATGAGCAGTAGATCTTTTTGTCCCTGTAAAAATTAAATGTTTATATTTAAAACTATATACAGTAAAACACCGTTTTAACGAACTTCATTAGAGCGAACAATTCATTACTACGAACTATGCCTTTGGTCCCGTCAGACATCCATATAACATAACGTAAAAAAATTTTACTAGTGCGAATTTTCTCACTCAAATTTTTAAAATATTCTATAAATATTCATTTGAACGAACACTTTTCTGCCCGGCACGGTGAATAACAAACCGATAAAATCGTCGCCATTCACCCACAAACTGCCATCTTATTTATTTTGATACGCGCCATAGATGACTGCAATGGACTAGTGTTGAAATTAATGCACAAAACTGGTGTAGCGACTAAAGCGCTGCATTGTGGTGTTCACTGACATTTTCACACGCACGACGTGTTTCACCGATGCGAAGTTCTACATCATAAATTATTGCTACACACACATCTCTGGTAGTTTCCTTGTTTATTGTTTGAGAAACGTGGCTATACTACGAGTATAACTTATTTTTACATGTGTCGGGTCCATTTGTTTTTATAGTTTAAAAAACCGTACTTCTGAACATGTCTTCTAGGAAATGAAAGGCAATTGATGTGAAACTTGAAATGTTAAAAGCAGTAGATAAAGGAAATAAAAAGACTGATGTGGCTAAAAAGTTTGGTATCTCCAAATCAACATTATCCAGAATTCTCACCCAGCGATCCAGTTTGGAAGACAATAAAATGTAAAAAAAATTTCCTAACTTTTAAATTTTATATTTTTGATTTAATACAGCATTTTTGCAAATAGCTTGTCTTGATTCCAAAGGTAGGCTTACTATTTTGGCAAACAACTTACCTACTCTACGTAGTATTTCTTTATTGTACATATACATACAGTAGAATCCCTCCCGAACGACCCCCCTCTGGAACGACCATTCCGTAAGGACCAGTTTTTGAGGAACCGTGAAAAAATTAGAAAAAAATGAGTAAAATCGGATGAAAAACAAGTGCGCTACACACTATGTACGGTGCTGCGCGTCACGTTTTTCTTGGCGAGCGCTGTACTGTTGGCAGGCGCACGCATGGCTAAAAATAGATACCACCCCTCCAGAGTCCAGACTGGCCACCCTAGCGATAACGGTAAACAGTGGTGCGCATGCGCATTTCTGTTGCCGTCTCGATCCCGTGTCTTTGTCTTGTGGCTTGTTAGTGTGATCTTGCTCACTGGTGGATACACTTCTTTTGCTTGTTGATTCGGATATTTCTTGGTTTTTATTATTGTTGACGACTTATTACGCTTTGTTTCTTGGACGCCGATTTGGTTAGTGGTTTGATTTTGTGAATTTTGTATATTGTTGACGACACGCGCATTTGTTTTTGGATTTTGATTTGGTAAAATTATTGGCTTGATTCTATGAACGATCGTTGATGACACACGCAGTTTTACACGGATTTTGATTTTTTTTTTTTTTGGGATTTTCGTTTCGCATTTGTGAAAATGAGTGCCATGTGAAATACACTTTCGCTAATGAAAAAATATGAGATCATCCAGCAAGTGGATAAGAAAACAATTTCCAAGACTAAGATAGCGCAGCAATACAACATTCCGAAGTCTACTCTCTTCACGATTCTCAAACAGAGAGAAGAAATTGTGAATGCAGTACAGAAGCAAGGCCGCAATGTGCAACTGAAAAATTTGAGGGGCGCGACATACGAAAACTCGGCCGCTCTATATTTCAAACCACCCAGTTACGTACCATGTAAAATAGCTTTTTGGCCCGACCCTTATTTATAACAACCTCAGCTGTCACACTTTTAAAACCCAGGGAAAATACTCTGACGTCCGCTTCCCTTCTCACGTAGGTTGGTTATTATGTCCGCCGCCCGTTAGCTCGCCTGGCGCCGAGAGACGTGTCCGGCGCGGCGGGACGAATGGTGACGCCGAAAGAGGGGGAAGGGGGGGGGGGGGCAATAAATGGATAAAAAATAAACTACCCACGTTACATAACGTTAGCACGATGTTATTTTAAAGCTGCCCAAATAAAGGACGGTTCTTTCCGTGAAACGGCCGGGGGGGGTTGGTTGGGGGGGGGGGGGGGAGGAAATTGGCCAAAAACTGCCCAAATTCTCTGGAACGACCCTTCCGTAAGTACGACCGTTTTTTCGGGAACCGTGAGGGGTCGTTCCAGAGGGATTCTACTGTACTACATAGTATGTATGTATCTTGATCCCAAAGTATAGCTGTTAATTGATGCTTGTACCACTCATATTGGTATTAGATTTTATACTTTGTTTTTTATCAAGATCGAGATATGTTAAAAAACCCAAATCAGGCAGTCATTGTGATTTCGGTATAAAGAACTTCATTATAACAAACTGCCATAATTTTGGTCCCTTCATGTTCTTTATAATGAAGCTTTACTGCATCTTTGAAATTAGGAACTTTAACTTGCCTTTTCACCCTATAACTTGTTTGTTAATCTAAGACTCAGTTGCATAATATCACAATGATTTACTTGTTCACATATTTGGCAATGAGTGATACAGCCTAAACGCATACATAAATGTTAGGATTTTGGCAGTGTGTCATATATGATACATATGTAACAAAACATTGATTTACTCATTTTTGGTGGTGTGTCACATGTGATACATACTTTTATGGCTCATATAAAATCAACATGTAATTTTTTATTATAATACTATAGTGTAATGCCTAAATACAGTAAAACCTCCATTAACGAATATTCTATTTAACGAAAAACCCCATGCAACGAAATAAAATTTTGGTCCCGCTGAACCTCCATAAGACCAATGCTGTTTTAACCTCTAAATACCGAATTTTATTTGTTCTGAAATAGTGAAATTTCTTTTATAACGAACTGCCGCTTTTGAAAAACACGCAAAAATAAACATCTACAAGACATCCACTAATTTTTTTGCATTCACTGCTTAAAAATACGTGCGTATAACCTTAAAATAATATGCACCATCGCAGAAGACAATAAATAAACAAAGTATCATGGATAACACACGTCGTGTATACATGCCACACTTTGTTCAAAATGGTGGGTACATTTAGCGCTAGTGGCGGAAATCTCCCATACCATCGCTCTGGCAAGACAAACTAGTATATTTTGCGTTTCTATGGTTAAAGATGCGCACACGCAAATATTTTTATCTATGGTGTAGTTCAATTTCCGTTTTTTTCAGGTTTCACTGTAAATTATTTATTTCCACACGTAGTTACGGAAATCAACACGGTACTACTGTAAAATGAATTCTAATCCTAAAAAGCAGGAACAGATTGACATTAAAATAAAATTAAAAATTTTAAATGCAGTTGATGAAGGTGGAAAAAAAAGTGGTATAGCTAAACGTTCAACATCCCGGCATCTACACTTTCGGCCATATTATCCAACCGGGAACAGATAGAAAACAACGCTTCTCTGGTAGGAAAAAATCGAAAATGTGTGAAAGTATGTAAAAATTATGATTTGGACAAGATACTTTTCGACTGGCTAATGGAGGCTAGGGCATCTAACATCAACGTCTCTGGGCCGATTTTACAAGAAAAGGCACACTAGGAAGCACTGGGGATGGTAATTGATAATTTCCAAGCATCAAATGGTTGGCCATTAAACAAGTGTATTCTATGTACTTTTTCATGTTTAATTCCTCATATCGTATTAAACAGTCAGAAAGACAGTTCTAGCCATTTATGTGAAGCTTTACGATGACTAGAAATATATCGTGCGAAACCTCCATTTAACAAACCCCTTTACAACAAACACAACAAATTTTGGTCCCTTGAGATTTTTTAAATAGAGGTTTCACTGTACTATTTTTGAAAGTATATAAATTATTTGAATTAAAAAGTTACCTATTTCATTAAAAAATTACGTATAACACGGTATAACACACCATGTGACGCACATACTTCCTCCCTCGCACTGCCATCTTCTCATCATGCTGCAATAATTTCTCTTTGTATCGACAGGTGGCATCAAAATCCAATGCATAGAGAAAATAAAACTACACCAAAGATATTACAACAGAGAGAAACACGACTTTAAAAAACAGTAATTTTTTGTTTATTTTCAAAACTTAATGTGTCGTATATGATACACCGTCAAATCAAGGTTTAATGTTGTGTTTTTGTCTAATTCCTTTCTCTTCTGCTCCAAGCAATGACTGGGTCCTAATTATTTTGTTTTAAGGGGAATGGAAAGGCAAAATATCATGGGAATGACTGGAATCGAAAATCAAGGATAAAATCTGAACTACTCATCATAGTCCTTTGCGGATTGTTTTGCTAACTTTATAATGTAATTACAGAAGTTTGTGTACAGCAGTAGTCAAAACAATGCATAGTTTTTTTGAAAAAAATTAAAATATCTTTATGAATAAATAAAGGATATAAAACACAAAATAAAAAATTATACATAAATGTCATTTTTAAATTGTGTAATACAATATTATCTAGAGCTCTATAGTAATAAAAATAAAAACAAGCCTGATCGCTGAATTTTAAACTAATTTTATCCAATTAAAACCTGTCATACAACATTTATGTAAGAAAATACACGCTCGTTGAGAAATTATGTACAATTCAGCACTATGCAGTTCTAAATTATTAATTTTTATTAATTTTAAACAAAAAAAAATTAAATTAAATGCAATTTTACGTCCGTAATACTTTATTTTCAAAAAGTATTTTCACGAGTCTTGTTCCCTCCATCTGTTGGTGCCTCATAGCAGCAACCGCTGGAACTGTTCCGCCCGCGCTCGGCGATGGCCACGCTGTTCACTGTTGCCAACTTATTCTGTTTCTACAAAATCCAGAAGTTCTAAACATTGAGATAAAGTTGTACGGAAGAAATGGGTAATAAAAGTAAGCTTCGCTTGAGTGCCCATAGAAAGAAAAGGAAGTGTCCGCAGTTTGCGCAACCTTACAAACGAGGGTGAGTACATTTTTAAAGTATGTATTTACCCAAATACAAAAATCCATGTTAACCAATTAAGCATTTTTACTTACAAAAAATGGTGTGACCGCTTTAATTTTTGTGTATGTTTTGGTTACTATCGTTTATTTTTATGCCGCACTTACGGTTCCTTCTGTGTATGCAAGAAACTGAAATGAGATTCAGTATTAACATCTTACTTGTGTTATAAGATTATGTCATACATATACAGGAACAACGACAATGTAAAATGAGTGTGTCGTCTCTTACAGGAGTGCTGAAAACGTACGAAGTAAACCATCATCAAACGAGGAATTCAGTACTGCATTTCCTCAAGAGACACCAGGCTGTAGCAGATGGTATGTTCAAACTGAAGAGTTAGTAATTTTATTTTTTTATTAATTTATTACGCGCACGCACGCACACACACGCACACACACACACACACACACACACACACACAGAGAGAGAATATATATATATATATAGAACTTTGGGTAACTCAACCTTCTATGTACCGGACATCAGATAACTCGGACATGACTCGGACAACCAAAGAAAGAAAAATGGTTCAATGAACCACATAATATTGCAAGATAGTAAATTTTATATAATTTCTTGAAGTTACGAGGCACCAAAATTTCAAACGAAATACAGTATGTTTAAATCGGAACAGGACAAGCCTTTGAAGACAAAGAGGATTCAGGCCGGCTGAAATTTGACAACGTAGGCCCTTTTGGCAGAGAGATTATCAGCGATGATAACAGCCTGCTGCAAGCTAGGATGTTTCTCTCTTGCCAAGCGCACGCATGTGTTTGGGAGTGACTTATTATAAACACTTGTCGAACTTCCTGCTACGTACCAAAAAATTTACATGTTAGGAACATTCAGGTTTCGTAATTTTGCGTGATTCTGACTGCTGCTGATAAATTAAAGTTAAAAATTTTAATTTAAAAACTTGTGTGGCAAATCTGTCATCCGAGTACAATATCTCAAATACCAATGTCTGACATATAACGAATGAAGACAAGCCAGTGGCCACACGCAGCTGCGAGCCCGCGCCGCAATGCAGGATGTGCGCCTATATTTCAATAAAAAACACTGATTGATAAAACTAACACATTTTGAAGATGGTCGTGATCAGATGTAGTGTACACGTGTTTATTTTTACATGGACGGAAAACTAACACATTCACTGTAATTTAAAATGTACCCGCGAAGTGTTTTGTTATTGTTGATTTGTTGTGCGGAAGTCAAGATGAGCTTACTTGCTGCCGAGCGCAAGTCGAGAGGGTGAGGGTGATCTGTGGCAGACTGGCTGTGTGGCTGAGCGCCGAGCGGAAACGAAAACTGGCCTAGGTCACGCATTTGTGCTGCGTCATTCCATTACGACCATGCTACGCAGCACACTCGTCCAGTTTGATTTGTTCGTCATGTCATATGCGCATTTAGGAAGACAATTCCTCAGTGAATTTGACTGGAAAAGAAAAATTTGTAGTATGTTTGTTGATCAGGCATCACATCGTCACGTTCGGTTATGCGCAATATGCTTAGTTATTTCCTTCCCTTTCTAACATGCCTTGCAACATGGAACACATGAAGCTGTCTGGTTGTTCTTCAACTTCTCGTTATTCTATGTTCTTCATTCTCCGGCGGGCGGCCAGCTGTGTGGGAAAATTAGGCATCAGATACGTTTCAGCCAAAAGCAATTTTAGGAAGGGGGGAGGGGGGTGATGAAGTCGTTTCATAGCAACTATCAGCGGCGTCATCTTGCCATCTTTCTCCCACACAAGCTCACACAGTACCAGCGTAGTGGAACGGGAAGGCAAGGTGCATAGCAGTCAACTTTTACGATTTTCCCGTACAGTATACGATAATTGGCCCTATTGTACTATTGTACGATTGTGTGTGTCTTTCTTACGGATATCATTACTTTTGGAGTGTGGTTCGTTGTTTGGATGTACCGTATTAATAAACCGTGCACAATTCTTCTTAAAATGTGTGCTGAGAAAGCAGGGTGATTGCTTATTCGAAATTTGACAACGTTGCATGGCAACGCCGCATACCACAAGTTTTGTTAAGCTCCAACGTTGGGAAACCTGCTTTTAGTAATCGGACGACGGACATGTTGAATGTGGTCACTAGTTAAGAAAATTTTGTAGTTACGGGTATTTACGGTTGCTAGTACCATGGGTGTGTGTTACGAGTGTTTGTCATAAAAATAACAATCATGGCAACTGTCAACAACCCGAAAAAGAAAACATATAATCAAGTGTTTTTAGAATGTTACAGCGAACAGTATCCTTGGGCTTCTCGTTCACGAAGTGGAAGTAATTTTGCCCGTTGTACTATTTGTGCGTGTGACATAAATGTTTCCCATGGCGGCAGAAATGATCTAAAGGTTCATGTGTATTATTCAACTCGTGACATAGGTCTTCATAATAATTTCGCATCTATCATTTATATGAAAAATGTCGGATATTAAATATATGTCTTCAATAACTGCTGTATTTGTCAATTTTTTTCCAGGCTTGTATTGTTGGGTTTCACACGAAGAAAATACTGTACCTTGGTGTACGAAATAAATATTGTTCTTTCTGTAGTTATTACCGTGAGAAAGGAAAAACAGTTCCACACCACACCTGTTATAAAAACTGGGCAAAGTCTTCCACCAGCATGGAGTCCGATATCATACTAGAGGGGTTTCGTGCCAGCATAGAAATGCATATTCTCATGTAAGTATAAATGGTTGTCTCGTTGTTATGGGTAAGCGTAAACGTACGTGTTTACATCATATGCACAATATAATTCGTATTCGGCTAATATTCACTGATTGCTCCTTATTTCTCTTATTTATTTTGTTTATACTTCTTCTTCGGGAATTTGTGAAAAACTACCCATTGCATCAGTTGAGTTAAATAACTAATTAAAAGGTGGTAAACATTATATCGCAGGTTCAATCATTATAAAAAAAATTTCTTTCTCTTGTGTACGTTCAAATAGTGTACGGAAGGTAACTAGCCTTCTGATTTACTAGTTGAAACCAATAATGTTTGCAATTGTAAGAGAAATTCCTACAGTTTACTCTCAACTCATGGCACTAAATGCATAGGCAATATCACAAAATGCCAAAATTTGTCCACAAATATTATATATATATATATATGTATGTATGTATGTATGTATGTATGTATGTATGTATGTATGTGTGTGTGTGTGTGTGTGTGTGTGTGTGTGTGTGTGTGTGTGTGTGTGTGTGTGTGTGTGTGTGCGCGTGCGTGCGTGCGCGTGCGTGCGTGTGTGCGTGTGTGTGTGTGTGTGTGTGTGTGTGGTATAGGCGCTTTATGACAATGCATTGAACATAAAGGCCCCCCCCCCCCCCGCAACCATTTTTAAAGTATTATGCCACCTTGTAAGTTGTTGTTTGTAATGTTGTTAAGTTAAGGTGTTGGTTGTCACATCAGACATCACAAATTTACATGCTTGCATTGGCCAGCATTCAAATCTGTAACAGCTCTCATTACAAACTGCCATACAATCAGCTGAGCAGTGGAGGTCGGCTTGCCTCTATCACACAGTGTGTGTTATGAGAAGATATTTGTTAGAAAGAGAAGTTTCGTAATATTCGACGAAATTTATTATATTGTTGCCAGTAGAGATAAATAGTGGTAGCTTATGCAGCACCAAAACGAAAGACTATGGTAATGTGAAGTGTTTGCTATTTAATAAATGTTATTTGTATACATCCCAAGCATATTCTTTTAGGACAGATACGGTAATAGAACTGATGATACAGTATAATTTCAGTAATAGCTCAACCTGTAACAGGAGGTGTTGTGTTGTACTTTTATTTCTCTCATTATTAAGAAAACAACAGTTTTGCCAGTGAAAACATGGTAGAGTCTATCTCACGAATGAGTGCATTCTTCATACAACCCAGAAAGTTGTTTGTTTACACAATTTCCCTGACAACACAGGTATTCAGTTCCTGGAAGACAAGGGGCATTACCATTACGAGTCTCCTAGTCCTTGCGGGACTTTGCCCTTCTCAAACCGGTTTCTAATAAAACAGTAACAGAAGTCTGGTAACATAGGTGTGGACCCAAAACCATCAATTCCTGGATATCAGCATAGTGGACTTGACTGCTATAACTAATGATTGTGAAACAGTAGAGAACATTGTGGATATACCTACTCATACCGTCCCCTCTTCATCAGTTCACGGCCTCACTGCCGCTTCTAGATATTTCCTGGAACTGAATACCTGTGTAGCCATGGGAACATATGTAAACACACAACTTTAGAACTGTGAAATAAGTGCACTTGTTCGTGGGATAGATTCTAATGGGTTGAATATCTTGATATTTCAGTGTGTGTTATTTAGTGTACGTGTGTGTGTATTTACATACATTCATATATATATATATACATATATACACACACACACACTTAAACACACATGCGTATGTGTGACGTTAGTGATGCTGAAGGTAATGATGTTAGAAATTATTTTTGTTGCAGCTACGAACAACTTATAGGCAATGGGGACAGCAGTGTCCATAGAAAGCTGATGGATGCCATGCCATATGGTCCACTTACACCAATTCAGAAAATTGAATGCAAAAACCACTTGTTACGAAATTACAGCAGTCATTTACAAGGGATAGTAACAAATTCAAAATGTGGAACTGTAGCTTTTAGTAATGAAGTTAGAAAAAGATTATTAAGATTGTGCACCGCTGTCCAAAAAGCCATTGAATATAGACACAAACAACCAGGTCCAGAGGTTTTGAAAATTGAAGAATTGAAGAAGGACATCTTGAATGGACCATACCATATATTTGGTAGCCACGAAGATTGTGCAAGCCGTGGTTACTTTTGTGATGGTGTTGCTAAGGAAGGTGAAAGTAACCTAATCCCTCTTTTAGTAGAATGTGGAATGTTTAATGAGCTTATGTCTGCTGTAAATATCCTGTGTCACCATGCCAGTTCACTCATACAAAATGTTTCAAATAATCCTGCAGAAGTTTTTAATTCTGTGCTCGCAAAGTTTACTGGAGGCAAGAGGATAAATATTTCAAAGAGAGGTTCTACACATCCAGCTGTTATGGTGCTGTTACTTCGCTGAACACGAAGGAATTACACCGGTATACTCATAAAAGTCTCACCCAGAGAAGTCCTGGAGTATACAAAAAAAATTTTTTAGCAATAAAGAAGAAGCATGCCCTCAAAAAGCCAGAAAGGAAAAGAAAGCTCAAATTTATAACGAGTGACCCAGATGAAGATTATGGCTTTCTAGCTGCCACAGCACCAGATATGTCCGACAAAGAACTGGAAGACAAAAAGATTTCTTTTTTGCAGTCCCTCAAATTGTCCGAAGAAGAGCGTAGGAAACTGTGAAGACACTGTACTACAATCACAGTCATATTTGTGGCAGAAAGAACGCCAAAAAAGGATCATAGCTTCTTCTGCTGGAAAAATCTGTAAGATGAGAGACAGTACTGCAAGAAATAAGACCGTTCATTCGTTACTGTATTCAGACTTCTCAGGGACTCATGCAACTAAGTATGGAATAGAAAAGGAGAGAATCGCAACACAAGAACTGGAACTACTTCTAGGTGATCGTACACAGCAAACTGGATTCTGGGTTGATGGAATGCTATCATTCATTGGTGCTTCACCAGATGGTTTGCTTGGTGAAGATGGTATAGTAGAGATAAAATTTCCTTTCGGTGCTTGTAATTTAACTCCGGAGCAAGCAGTGCAGGAAAAGAAAGTCTCTTTCTGCACTGTACATAATGGGCAAATGATCCTGAAGTCCGACCACAATTATATGTACCAAGTACAAACACAACTTCACGTGACAGGGCGCAAGTTCTTTATTTTTGTGTTTTGGACTCCAAAAGGTATGCTAACTGAAGAAATTGTTGTCGATCATGTATTCTGGCAGAACAAAATCGAGCCCAAAATGTCCAAGTTCTACAATGACTGTTTCGCGTATGAACTACTTGACCCAAGACATACAAGAAACCTCAAAATAAGGGAGCCGAAAATGTAAACAAAACAAACATGTATGTGTGAGGTTTTTTTTTTTCATTTGAATTGTTTTAATAAAATTATTGTGTATTGATGAAGACACCGGTACAATTTTTTTGAGTTATGCTACTCGAGATGTACAAATTATAAACTAAAATGATATATATTTGCCAAAAAGTTTTTACATAATCAACTAACACTTACTATTGATAACCATGAACAATGAAGCAGTGCAAGCGCAAATAATTTCACCAACCACTGCCTAATGGTATGGTCACTCCTATTCCCATTTTTACTATCGTTGTCCATTATTTGTTCGCGACAGGGAGTATTACACAATCAGCTGACCTGGGTGTTTATATCCACATTGTGCCAAGTTTGGTATAATTAATGATACTGATTTATAATCTTGTCGTCTTCTCATCTTCTCAGTGATGGCAGTTTTTTGCAATTAGATGTTATGTTTTTGATTTATAATATTTATGAATTACTTGGGTAGGTACATGTTGCAGACCTGCCAACTCTCATGATTTTGGTGTGAGGCTCACGATTTTAAGGTCCATCTCACGCCCTCACGCCAAAATAATGTTTCCTCACGATTTTTTGGGGCCCCAAGATTTTGTTTGTAAAAGTTACAAAACAAGTTTTACGAAAGCTTACAGTAACGAGTTTCCATCAATACTCGAGTCACGTAAAGGAAGCAATTTTGCGTTTTGTAGTGTGTGCCGTGCTGATTTTTCTATCTCGCATAGTGGAAGAGGTGACATTGTGAAACATGTCGCTACAAAAAAACACAACTAACACGTGAAGTGTATTGCTTCCAATAAAAAAATTAATTTTGCTGTGAACAGTGATAATAGTGTTACACGAGCAGAATGTTATTTTACATCATTTTTAGTTGCGGCCCTGCATGATCACTACACGACAGCGCTAAATTATGTTCAACTAAATTAAATCTGCAACCTATAATTTGTTGAAATAAATTTTGAAGCAGAGACCATGTAACATATGCACAGGTACCTATGTCACTTAAATTTAAAGATTCTCATTTGTTGTTTTTTATATCTAACCTGTATTTATGGGCCTGGAAATTTTTATCGAGGACCTCATGATTTTTTAAATTTGAATGTTGGCAGGTCTGATGTTGTGAGTGACAGATTTGTGAACTATTGTTTTTTTGTTTTGTACCTTTCACAGTTATGGCAGAGCCACATTATACTTCATCATTTTTGTTGCTTAAGGCCACTGTAAAGTTTAGTAACATGGGTCTGTGATCCAGCCATTGTGTTAAATTCTGCAATTTTTAATTTCTACACACTTATAATATTTCATATTTGTCAGTTGTATGAATGCCTATTTATATATATTTATTTATTCATACACACGCGTGCATTTATATAGTACTGTTGGAAAACACCAATACATTTTCATAACGTTTGTTCCGTGCAATAAAAAGGAGCAATGGCAGATGAAATTTAATTTCTGGACAGTTCATTCGTTAAACTTTTCACATCACAGATTCACAACATGAGTTAATTCGTATTGTTAAATACAGTATTTGGCAGTGTGTGTGTAGATATATGTGTATATACAGGGTGTATCAAAATTCATGTTACAACACTTTAGGGTAGAAAGCTCTTACTATTTGCAACCATTTTTGCCAATAAACATGTTGCCGAAATGCGTAGTTAAGCCCCTGTAGCCCCAGAAAGAGTCAGCGTAGGCAACCCGTTGGGCTTTGTGAGAGACAGACGATGCTGTGGTGAATTACGTGTTTACGACGCCGGGCAGCGCTCGAGAGGACTGTATGATGTCGAATGCTAACCCCCGCCCCTTTTTACTTCCATTAGTGGCGCCCTCACCTCTTTTCTTCCGTTCGTGCCGTGCCATAGCACTGCGCAGCGTGACATCGCAGTGTCGCAGTGTGTTTTGATATCACTGGTGGTCTGTCGTTGACTGTTCTGTCGTACAAGCAAACTCGTGGTGTCATTTCTTTCGCTGTGGTTCTGAAAAGGGCGACGTTTTAGTGGAGCTCAATGGAGTACACGTTTAGTGAGTACACGGACATGCTGCTTGTTTACGGGGATGCTAGACAAAATGGACGAGCGGCCCGTCGTCTGTACGAAGAACGATATCCGGGTCGTAGGATTCCAGCTCACACCATGTTTGCAAGACTTACTCAGCGAATGCGTGATACTGGTACATGTGCCGTCACAAGACCAAATGCTGGTGCTCCACGCAGGGTTCTTACTCCCAGTTTTGAAGAAGATGTATTTCAGAGATTTCAGGAGAGTCCGGATACAAGCACAAGGGCAGAAGGTTCCGATATGGACGCTGACAAAATGGCTGTTTGGCGAGTTCTTCATGAACAACTCTTGTACCCGTACCACCTTCAAAAAGTGCAACACATGGGTCCGGCGGACTATCCTCTTCGCATGACCTTTTCTCGTTGGTACATTCGAAGAGTATTGAGGAACCCCGAGTTAGCGGTTTTATTCAGCGATGAAGCCAAGTTCACTCAAGACTCTATTCTCAATTCGCACAACAGTCATGTTTAGAATTATGTCAATCCGCATGCAACGTGTGTTACAGCTCGCCAAGAACGTTTTTCAGTTAATGTGTGGGCCGGTATTGTTGACGGCGTACTCATCGGGCCTTATTTCTTCCGCCACGACTTACCGGCGCCGGATACCTCCACTTCCTTCAGAACGAACTACCAGGTCTTCTTGAAGAGGTTCCATTGCATGTCCGACGTGTGATGTGGTACCAACATGACGGGGCACCACCTCATTTTTCCCTGCAAGTGCGAGAGTATTTTAACCAAAAATTTCCAAACCGATGGTTTGGACGAGCGGGCCCTGTCGCATGGCCACCAAGGTCACCAGACCTAACCCCGTTAGATTTCTTTCTGTGGGGTTACGTAAAAGGGCTTATCTACGCTACGCCAGTAGAAACGGTAGAAGAGCTTACACAGCGAATAATTGAAGCATTCTAATCATAAGGTCGACTCCACAGATGCTCCAGCGTATCCGTGAAAACATGATTCGCCGTTGCCACCTCTGTGTCGCTCAAGGTGGGCGTGTTTTTGAGCCGTTGCTTTAGGCTGTCACGTTGTTAAAACGTATGCAACAATTTCAGTGTTGTGAAACAAAGCCGAAGTGTGATTGATTTCAGAGTGAAATTAAAATCTGTGCCACGATTAAAAAGGTTATTTCTCTACTCGAACGCCCGCACATCCACAACATAACACTCTACAACGGGTTCCCTACGCTGATGCTTTCTGGGGCTACCGGGGCTTAACTACGCGTTTCCGGCAACATGTTTATTGGCAAAAATGGTTGCAAATAATAAGAGCTTTCTACCCTCAAGCATTGTAACATGAATTTTGATACACCCAGTATATAAGTCTTCATTTTGTTACATTTTACCCTCATTTATACTTTGTAAACAATTAATCAATTTAAAATCATGCAGATATGCTACATTATATCCAAAATTTTATGTATTTCTTTCCTTGCCTCGTGATTACGAGCGTAGAGCATAGTCCACTCATGACTCTTCATGGCTCGTATACAAATTTAAGAGCAATTTGTCACGGCTTGTAACATGTCCAGACTATTTTACATATTTGGTTTCATTTACTAAATTTAATATCAATACTCTATAAATTATTATTTTAATTTTACGAATATTGATTAAACAAAGATTTTATTTTTGCCAAGCTTCAGTTAACTCAGTCAGAGCTTTCTTTTTTTCCTCTGGGGTTGTACAAGTGGAGATAAAACAACTAAAAGAAGACATTAAACAAATGGCAATCATACGGGTATCAAACTACTACTCATCCTTACTAGTAATCGACTGACTTCTTACTTACTATTTTATTATAAACAAAGGGCCCTTCAGTGCAATAATGACTATATTGGAGTAAGACTCCAGTTTGAATAATTATAAATATTAAAAATTTACAGTTCTCCATACCTCAACCAACTGATCAACCTTATAGAAGTTGTTTTATATAACCAGTCCTTTGGTAGAGTGATCTCTATATTAATACCTGGAAATTACACCGATGTAGGCAGTACACGAACACCAGATGGAACACTCCTGTGACACTTCATCGTCCCGATGATGGCACAGTACTACCAGTAGTCGTCTGGTAGCTTCATCAATTCAACATCTATTCCGTATCTGGCTCCTGCACCATGCTTCACGGCGCTGTAGTATAAAGTTTATCCTCAAGGATTTCGACAAATCCTAACTTCCTAAGCTATTTCAACAACTTACAATCCAGCAATTTTACAACTAGTCACATCTATAACTTCATAAAATAAAATTATAATTCAAATTTTAAATTATTTTATCTTCTCTACTTTTTTTTAAACAACCAACAACCAGAGATAAAACAACTAAACCACACGTTAAAACTCTTACATGACATTCCGTATAAAACCTTAGAGAGAAAAAAACATATTCCCAAAACAAACAAAAATTAGCAGTTTCCTTGAATTTGAATCGTTCATTACTCCTTGCTATAAAGAGTAACTTTACCTTTATAGAAATGCCCCTTCGAAAAATGTCTATACTGTGTATAGTCCAGTCTTGCACTAGAGACAAGTTTTATTACATATACATAAAATGAATGATACCACTAAAACAAACAAACTTATATCACAATAGCAGTTTACAATAAAAGGATCACTCAACAACAAAAACATATATTAACGATTTCAAATATTTTAAAATGATTTTTTTATATACATACAATCAGTACAGTAGAGCACCCCTCAACCGTAATTCCCACAAACGGAACTCCCAATCTCCGGAACTAATTTTCCAAAAAAAATTAAAACAAACAAAACATCTCCAAAACATTTCCGCACTGGAACGAGTCGTTTTTCCTTTTGCCTGACTGTACATGTCTTGTAGGCGCGCGCGCGCACGTCTGTCAGAGAGCTAATTATAGCCAGTCTTTCCCGCGCATTGCGTAAATACACAGCTGGTTTTCGCGTCTGACGTGAATTACTATAAAGATGTTTATGCTATAAGTAGTTTTATTGTTTCACTATTTCAAGTAAACGGAAAAAACCGGCTGGCCCGAGAGTATGTACACCGACTCCCACTACACACACTGACACACGTGATAGCGAGTAACATTTACTTCCAACTTGTGATGCTTTCAGTTTGTAGACAATAATTTAGTATACAAATATGTATTATGTACATATTTATACGTTAATATATATTAAACAGTCCACATTTACCTGTATTTCTCTATCTCTGTGTTTTTAAACGAGATGCTTGAAGTGTTATTCTTGTGTATGTGAAATGTAAACTGTGCGTGGCAGTGACTATACTATACACTCTCTCCAGGAAGTGTGAATCAGTAGCACGTCAACACAGAAGTAACACAACACTGCAGCTATAGTAGTACTACCTCCCCCGAATCCTCTTCATCATCCTCTTCGCTAACGCACGCACCCACCCACCCACAGAGATAAGAAACACATGCCTGCCAGCTTGCTAGAATGAAGGTCATTCAACCGGCCCGGAGGCCGGCCCTACCGCAACTCCCCTTACCCGGAATTTTCCCATAACCGGAATAGACCTCCAATGATTCCGGTTGAGGGGTGCTCTACTGTCTTAAATGAACAATCATACATTGAGGAAAATAAATCATATTCTTGCTTATCATTAATTATTCAGGCATGATGTCACATACGTTACAAGGTTGCATGTACCTATATATACATATAATTTCATTATTTCAGCTCTAAAACTCAAGATTATGCAGTATTTACAAAGCAGAAGTTAATCAAAGTCTGTTATGCTAGGTCTTTTATATTTCCTTAACTGAGAAATATTATAATAACTATATTTCCTGTATCAATCTCAGCTAACTCATAACAGTTTTCTCTAATAACCTTGGTGATTTTATAAGGACCATCATCCAAAAGAAATAATTTTCTTGTGAAATACTCCCAAAATAGACTAATAGTAGACCAAGAGCTAGGGCAACTTTATTTACCCCATGTTTACCATAAACTTGAGTCGGGTTTTAAGAATAACCATAACCTACAGTCTTCAGAAAGGTATTTCTTAAGGTTGGCGAGTGGTGGGGGTACGAGTAATGACGTCATCAATATGGCTGCCACACCAACTTGTGGCACTATACTTAAATAAACGTATCTCCGCAAGGAAAAGTCGTAGAGCTTTGTTCTTTTTTTAATATTGCTCATAATGAATTAACGAATCTTTTGTGTAATGTAAATTTATTTTGTAAGGTTAATAGTTTTCGTGATATTTAGTCTGAAACTAACATTTTTCCTTTTTTTTGTTTTCTAGCGAATGTTTAAAGCCCAGCAACTCTTAAACCGTTTAGAATATAAAAAAAATTGTCAAAATAAAAAGTTTGCTTAGATTTTGAGGTATTTGAAAATGTCTAGAAACATGGGCTTTGGATGCATTGTAAGATAGTAAATGGCGGTTATTGTTTAACTCTTGAAGACACTAACTGCACGACTAACCCGCTGTGGCATGAATCTTGATAGTTACAGACTGTCCTCTCTGATGAATTGGTATGAATTTTTATTGTATTATAATCACAAACAAAAACTAAATAACAAACAAATTTAAAAAAAATTTGTATGCATATTTTGTCCGTTGTATTGTATGTGTCTTCACATTAGTAGATACCTATGCACCTAAAGAAATCATTTTCAAGTTACTGTAATGTAATATTTATCTGTTAATGCTAAATCTTGTAATATACATAAAATAAAATATCAAATGCACTGTACATAAACCATTAAAAATTAGCACTCACATTCTTGTTTAAGCAGATGTTTTTATCTGCTGTCCTTATTACTCATCATCAGAGTCTGTATCACTATCACTGCTTCTTAAAGCAACTTCATCCTCACTTGCAGAAGTATCGTCATTTTCAGGCGGAGTAATATCAGGTGACATTGGCCCTTCATACCACTTAACTCGGTATTTTCCGTTTTCTAAGCTCCATCCATGACAGGTAGGATCAATGTTTTCCAAAGGGTTACGGAGGTTGGCATGTTCCACATCCAGGCTACAGCATTGCTATGCTTTACTTTTTGTTCTAAAGCAGCTTTTGAGGGAGGAAGAAGAGTAGGATCAACAGGCCTAAGTTTTGACAAAGGTTTACTTGTTAGCAGAGGAGACGTTTTTGTTTTGAAAATATGGTATCTCACTTCTGTTACTGAGACGTACGAAGGATGGCCATACATACCACACACAAATGTCTCTAAACCATTCCGCAATGATTCATCCACCAAGATGGATTCTCCTAATTTAGCCAGAGTTTTTTGGTGAGCAATGCTTTTTGTGAGAATGTTAAATGGTTTGATTTTACCTTGTCTGGTAAAAGCAGCAGTGTAATCTGAGCCAGTGATGGCATGAAATCCTGGCAGGCTGTCAGCTATTTGTGTTCCTAGTTCTCTTGCTATTTTTGAGACATTAATATATCTTCTAGAGTTGTTTGAAGATACACCACATTCTAGCCATAATTGTGCATTATTTAAGTTTTTTTGATGATATATCATTAACACTAAAATATCTGAATCGTTAGCTCGTACCAAAACATTTTTCGCTTCGTCATGTTGAATCATGTTTGTAATATGCCAAATTATTCTCGTATCCGCTTCACTGTGTAGGCAGTCTAGTTCTTTCACCTCATTTACATTCATTTTGTCGCCTATACATGAGTACTTGTAAAATGTCTGTTTTACACCAACATACAGCGTTTTATCGCCTAGCAAGTGGCAATATTTGGAAGATCTCCATTCTTTGCATAAAAACTTTGTTAAAGATGTCTTGAAGGTCTCATTTCGTAGAGCTACTGAAGACTTTTTTGGAGTTTTTTGTTCCGTTCCAGACACATTTATTTCACTCACTATTGTTTTAGCACTACGAATGTCATGTGCTGTATCCTTGATAGTTGGAGTACCATAGACGTCAAACACTAAGTGAATTTCTCTAGCTTCTCCATTACAGATTAATCCCAGAATGTTTTTGGCAAGACCTCCATAGGTATCCGGGAATTGAATTATGTGCAGGATGAACATAGCGTCAAAGACTGTTGCGTCAACAGTAGAGGGAGTGGATGTGACATCTTCTTTTTGTAGCTCTTCCAACTTATGCATTAGTTTTGATTTGCATGTTTTATTCATGGAGCCATCCAGTTGTCCAAGAGCTAGGGTAACTGGTGTAAGAGGATAAGCCATAACACCCTTCATGTCAAACTTCTGTTCAGATGCGACATTGAGAAGTCTTGCAAAAAGATCACGGGTGCATTTTACGATATGGAGTTTTTTATCTGATCCATGCATAGTTTTAGAAGCACACATAGAAGCACAGTTCGTAACAAGTTTTCTTGGTATTGGAAGTTCAATATTTCGCGGATCACTGACATACAACATCTTAAATTTTTCAAATGCCTCTGTGCCTTTGAAGTATGCATGTAGGAGATCTTTGCTTACATTATCGTCCACAACATATCCATTGGCTATATTTGTAAAAGGTGTTT
Organism: Bacillus rossius redtenbacheri; assembly: GCF_032445375.1. Lineage (NCBI taxonomy): Eukaryota > Metazoa > Arthropoda > Insecta > Phasmatodea > Bacillidae > Bacillus > Bacillus rossius. The sequence continues at coordinate 116,008,659 of NC_086330.1, read as the reverse complement.
CTCTGTCCATTTCTTCAAAAGGATCTGAAAAGCTTTTGAGTGAAGATATTACACCCTTAACATCTGTGTTGTCTTTTTTGATCCTATTCTCTTGAAGGTCTTGTTTAGTGTCTGGTTTCCTAGTTGGCTTCCAACAAACTTGTAACTATTTTGCTTCTCGATGATCTAGTTTTCATCCACCTTTTCCTGGCTGAATCAGAGTTGGCAAACGCTGTAATACCAGTAAGTCTTGATGCAGTCAGCATTCACTGTTTGTTCTAGCGCCATGTTGACTGGAACTCTAGAAAAAGAGGCTTGAGAACGTTTTATAGACAGACCATCTTGAGAAAGAGCTTGTTTTGCACCTGGGCACATTGAATCAATATTTAACAAGTTGAGAAGGTAAACAGTCGTCCAGCGAGCATAGTTAGGTCTACTGCAAGCAAAATATATTGGAGTTATTTTCTGTATAGCATCTATGTACATGTTCAGATCATTCGTTCTGTAAGCTCTACTGAAGTACTTATAGATCTCCACAAGATCTATGTATAGCATTTAGAATTGAGCAGTTTTGCCATGAAGTCCAGTTCGAGTTCTTTCTGCGAACTCAATGTAATCTTCGTACAGTTTCGTAATTTCTGGATTCTCCACAAGCTTAGCAAGCGAATTTGGCGACATATCGGTATTAATATCTGTCACTAGATTTCTGACCTTCACAGCAAGGCATTCATCTCCATATTGCTTTAGAAATGATTGGAAGTGACATCTTTCTAGAGCAAGTGACAAAAAAATATGAATTCTTTTGCACCTATTAAAATGTTTCCCCTTCAAGAAACCCGTAAGTGAACCACTAGCTAATATGTCACTCTCAACCATGACTTGTTCGATACCTGAGTCTTCGATGAAATATCCAATTGCTCCAAACAAAGCTAGTTCAATATGAAAGGATCCAAAACATACGAAAACGTTATCAAAACGTGGTTTCTCCTGATTTTGAATCAAAATCGCTAATTTGGCCACAGCGAGGTCATAATGAACAATGACACATGGATCTCCAACTCATGTGCTACATTCTGGCACTTTTTTAGTGTTTCCAGAACAACATCATTACATGTTGGTGGCAAACTTATATTTTCCATATATCCTATTTCCTGAATAACGGATAAATCTTCAGTCATTTCTGAATTCCATCCTGCCCACATCGGAGTGTTTTTTGACCACTCTACGGAAGTTATCCAGATGAAATCTCTTATAAAAGCTGCATAGCATACATTTGTGACAGGATGTTTTAACAATGTGGAGCTAAATGTATTAATCAGTTTAGGCTTTTTCGGGTATGGCTCCAGAGTTTTAAAGTCAAATTGGTAAGACCGTAGAAGTGCTTGCAGTTGCTCTCTGTTCAGTGTTTCTAGCATCAGATACCATTACTACATTTTCTGAAAATTTGTTCTGAAAACAAATACCAAACGTATCGTGTAAAGTACCTTTACCTTATAGTGTCTCCATATTACAGTCGAAGTTATCCCAGGCCAATCCAGTAGCAAGGCCTGGAGATATTTTTATATTTTCAGGTGATATACTCGGTTTTTTGTCAACTGAAACTGCCAGATCAGTCTCCAACGCTTCTGCTGTATGGTAACAAATACAGTGTCCCCAATGATTGATTATATCAATGAGTTTTCTACTTCCAGTTAAACTTTTGATGCCAAGGCCTAAAATTAAATGCTTCTTTGGCTTCACTTTACCATTCGTAGTAATGAAAATTGCATCCTGTGCACAAGAGCTCACTCTCCTTTCTAACCTTTCGTTTTTAGGTTTTGCTGAACCACCAAACATTGTTCTAAAAAATGTTTCCAGCAATTCAGGCATTTTGCTTTCACCTTTTATAATATCCTCGACACTCAACGGATGTGGTAATTTTGTTCCTTCAGATTCGTTTAGAATTAACCTTCTTAGGTACAAAGCGACCTCTTCTATTTTATATTCTGTGGTAGATGAGTACTGACTTGCTAATGAAACAGCTTCAGTAGATGGTAGCTCATTACTATATATAACAATTCCATCTTTATTATTATTTTTTGTTGAACACAATTTCTCGCCAATAAAAGATTTAAGTTTCTCGTGCAGTTTTTTTGCTGAATAATTCGAATCATGTACTCCTTCTTCGGCGAGATAGGTTATGTGCCTATCACGAACAACAGTAAGATACTGAGCTTTTTGTGGTTTAATTATGTATTTTGTCACATACTCTGCCGTTCGATTAAATGCACTATCATGTTTTTGTTTTTGATTGAAACCCTCCTTTAAATTTTCAGATGGTAAGTTTCCTGTGTCCATTTCAACACGTTTTGCATTAGCTAAGTTGAGGTATTCTCTTGGGCAAGAGTTATGGTAAGTAACCTTTTTTGGCAATGAAGTCTACATCGCATATTGTTAATAATAACTTTTCATCTTACAAAATATTGGCGGCACTTTTAATATTGTTATCAGAGTCACTTGTCTGACATGTAGTTATTTGTTCTTCTTTCCCCTTCACCTTTCTTCTCAAGTATCCACAAAAAATGCATTTTCTATCAAATACTCCTGTGCACGATATTACTTTGACGCTTTCTTCTGAAGATATCGAAGACCTTAGAATATGTTTAACAGTTGAATATTCTATATCACCGTCAAGTTTCGAAATAGCAGTAAAATTTTTATAGCACACACTGTGATAACAATGTTTCATTACATCATAATGTTCAGGTAGGTCTCAGCACAATACCGAATACTTTGAATCTATTTGAGTTCTTAGCCTCGTACTTGCTGCTTCTTTTATTCTTTGCCAGGAACTGTCTTTAATTTCAAACTTTTTTCCAGATACACCTTCTGTGTGTATTACACAATGTTTTCTTACATCTGAAATTTTATTAATGCTTCTTTTCAAAACAGACCTGAAACAAAATTAAATTATCTTAAGAAACAAAGACTGATATGATGACCACAGTTCAAATTAGAAATAAATGTTCCAAACAAAAAACACACCTGCCAGCTACATCATCAAGTATAAAGCATTTAAACATATGGGTCTAAAACAGAAAATCACTTGTAAATTCCACAAATATCTTCTTAGTGCTATATTTCAATACATTTTCAAATACCTCAAAATCTAAGCAAACTTTTTATTTTGACAATTTTTTTTTATATTCTTAACGGTTTAAGAGTTGCTGGGCTTCAAACATTCGCTAGAAAACAAAAAAAAAAAAAAAAGGAAAAATGTTAGTTTCAGACTAAATATCGCGAAAACTATTAACCTTACGAAATAAATTAACATTACACAAAAGATTCGTTAATTCATTATGAGCAATATTAAAAAAAGAACAAAGCTCTACGACGTTTCCTTGCGGAGATACGTTTATTTAAGTGTAGTGCCACAAGTTGGTGCGGCAGCCATATTGATGACGTCATTACTCGTACCCCCACCACTCGCCAACCTTAAGAAATACCTTTCTGAAGACTGTAGGTTATGGTTATTCTTAAAACCCGACTCAAGTTTATGGTAAACTGGGGTAAATAAAATGTGCCCTAGCTCTTGGTCTATAGGGTTTGTCCTCGTCAACACCAATTCACCACAAGACAGTGTAGTTTTTAATTTGGCTTTTTGTTGTTTTTTTCGGATGTTAGCTGAAATTATCAGTCTTGCTTTTACCATAACTTGTATTTCTTTCAAACTTTCCTCTAATTTTTTTCTTCTTCTTCTTCTGGTACATCAACCGCTAGCTTTGGCAAAATTGATTCCTTAATTACAGTAGATCGTTTTCCTGTCAATATTTTGTACGGCGTTAAACCTGTAGAACTATGTATTGTATGATTTAACACATATTCAATATATGGAATTTTATTTCTCCAACTTCTGTGTGAGTCATGACAAAAAGCTCTTAGCATATTACCAAGTGTTCTCATTATTCGTTCAACAGGATTCCCTTGAGAACGTTTTACCGACGAAGTTGTAGGAATAATGTTTAACTTCTTTAATCCTTCTTGCCAAATTTTCTCAGTAAATTGAGTACCTCGATCCGAGAGTATGAAATAAGGTAGGCCTTCTTCTTTAACAAACTGTTTTACCTTGTTGTATACACCTTTTCCCGTAGCTATTACCATGGTGATTTCTGAATGATTGGCTGATATTCACTCACTAACATTCTATGTGAATACTTTGCCTTTTGATAAAGACAGGGTGTCTACTGACCCTGGAAAACCTGGAAAACCTGGAAAAATCAGGGAATATTGTAATCAGGGAAAAATCAGGGAATTTTTTTAAAAATCAGGGAATTTTTGTTTGGTAGGTTGTAGTTGGCAATACGTTTTTTGTTTATTGATCTGCTTGCATTGACGTACCATCAAGTGAATCGCGCCTCATTTTTTATTTTTGAATGGAAAATAACGAACAGTTCCCACGTCCATTTTCTTTTATTTACCATCGGATTCGGAAGTGGCGTTAAATCATGTGATACAAACTGGTTCAAGCTTTTCTGTTATCCTGCTGACGTGACGTGCTGCAGCATGTGCTTCCCACGTTCGGATTATACCGACAGGTGCATCAATGGATGCCCTCAACGTAAACTGGGAATTTTTGTTGGCTTTGAAAATACATATCACAGACACTTTTGGTGAAGATTCGCCATCGTTGCTACAAAATTGGTAGCTGTGGGCTTCATACGGTCCATGGTGCTTTCAAAACTCGAATTTCTGCTATACAATTGGACTTTGTTAGTTTTTTGAGGCACAGTTACTATTTGTTTATGCATGTACCTACCTGCAAGGAGGGCAGATTACATTAGAATAACTGGATCAAAGCTTTTATCCAAGAAATTTTGTGCAATCAGATGGAATACTGCAGTTGCTGAGCGTGCCATGAAAACGTTACCCCACCTAAAGAAATTTGTTAGTGAAGTTTCTATTTTATCTGTGTCTTTCAGTGTAGTGAAAAGTGCTCTTGAAGAAAGTAAAATTGACATTCTTCTACTCTTTGGCATCAGAGCTGGAATTGTTTCTCACAATGTTCCAAAGTGAAGCACCCATGGCACCTTTTCTCTATGATTCACTGGTAGACATTTTATTAGCTTTGGCAGGAAAGTTTTTGAAACCAGAGGTACTGAAGAGCTTTAGGGAGAAACACAATGTATCTCGATTGGATGTAGATAACCAGGAAAATCTATTGACTGCTAACAATATCAAGTTGGGTTATGCAGTACGCCATGCCATCAAGAAAGAGAAATTACCAGTAAAGTCTGTTCTGTTACTGAAAAATGATGTTAGGACTTGTCTAAAGGTTATGGTAAAAAAACTTAAAGACAAAAGTCCCCTGAAGTACAAACTTACCAAGGGAATTTCCTGCTTATGTCCGTCTGTGGCTTTAAATTGGGGTGTGAGGAAACAGCGTGTGAATTACAGTTTAGAATGTTGTCTTCAAAACAAGTGGCTATAAGGACAAGAAGCTGATAACATTGAGTGATCATATCAGTTGGTATGTTCCTCGCAAGATTCTGAAGCACTGTTCTCGTCTTTTTCTCGAGAAGACTGGCGCCTTGATCACTTGTGGATGCTCATTCTTAAGGCACATACAGTAGCTGCCAAAACAGGCCTTCTAAAGTTTGTGAGGATGATGTTGGTACTTTCACATGGAAATGCATCATTGGAAAGAGGATTTTCAGTAAATTCTAATTTGCTGACTGAAAACTTGCAGGAAGAAATACTGATCGCACAAAGACAGATGTACGACTTTGTTCAACGTTCTGGAGGTGTAGAGCATGTTGATATCACCAAGTCCATGTTACAGTATGTAAGAAATGCTAGTTGTAGGCGTAAGGAAGCCCTGCAAACAAAACAAAAAGAAAAGGAAGCTACAAACAAGAAGAAGGCAGAAAAAGAAGAGTTGAAGAAGGCTCGAGTGTTGGATTTGGCTCGTTCTGAAGCAAGTGCAATAGACGCAAAAGTTGAGTCACTGCGAAATTGATGGGAGCTTCCTTTTATGTTTTTGCAAAAGTAAGTGTGTGAAATATTTGTAGCAGCATGTTTTATTTGCCATCAATTTAGTCACTTTGGCCACGTCTGGAAGAAGGTATTTTTTTTACTAATTTAAGTGAGTTGAAATACTTTGAAACCTGTCAATGTACTGTTATGCAGTTTTTTCAGTTTCGTGGAATGTCGTAATTGTGTTACAGAAAACCTGGAAAAGTTCAGTTTTAGACCTGGAAAACCTGGAAAAATCAGGGAATTTCATTTACTAGATCTGGTAGACACCCTGTAAAGATTGCACGAAGATGTAACATTTGCTACAATTTTAGGCAAATTTGGACAAAATACTTGCCTTCTTAAAGCTTCTGACAATTTCTTGGAACCTATGTGACCCCAGCTACGATGAGACTCAAGAATTAACTTTGTAATTGCAGTCTTTGGAATTATAGGTTTCCACATATCTTTGAATTTTTCCTGCGTGTTACTGTGATAATACACTATGCCATCTTTGGAAATACAATATTCACTATGTATTTTATGAGTTGATTTTATGTTATTTAATTTGTCCACTATACGTTTACAAAATTCATCTTCACTTTATAGCTTACCCAATTCCTTAAACATATTTTTGATAGCCTCATTATTCTCGAATTTATCGGCTAACATATTTTCAATCAAATATTCTTTAGTACGAGTATCATACTGTGATGCACCTGTAGATAAATAGGGTATTCTGCTCAGATAATCTGCCACCAGATTTTCCTTTCCTTTAATGTGATGGATTTCAATGTCAAACTCTTGCATTAATAAACTCTATATCGTTAACCTACTACCAAATATTTTTCCAGTTTTCAAACATAATAAAGCTTGATGAACAGTTAACAATTTAATACGTTCACCCAATAATAAATCTCGAAATTTTTAGAGTGACCAAATAATAGCCAATGTCTCTTTTCTCAGTAACAGTATAGTTTCTTTCTGCGCTGTTCAATGTTCTACTGGCAATAGCCACTATCTTTTCTACCCCGTATTCATCTAACTGAGCCAGTTTTGTGCCCAACGCATACGCGGAAGCATCTGTATACAATAGGAATTCTTTTCCTTGCACTGGATGATGAATGACTCTTTCTTTAAGAAAAATTGACTTCAAACATTCAAACGCTTCACGTTCCTCTTGATCCCATTTCCATGCTTGATCCTTTTTCAACAAGTTAAACAAAGGTATCGCTACATGAGCTATTTTATTGTCATGATTCCGGTAAAATCCAACGACACCCAGGAATATTCGAAGTTGCTTGATGTTTTTTAGGAACAGGAAATTTGCTTATGGCTTGTAGTTTATCAGGAGATGTTTTAATACCGTTGGAAGTAAGTATATGTCCTAGGAACTGTAATTCTTGATGACAAATTATTCATTTAGATAATTTAACAGTCATTCCGGCTTCTTTTAATTTGGATAATACAATGTGTATGTGTTCCAGATGTTCTTCATACTCTGTTGATATAATCAAAATGTCATCGACATACGCACGAGCAAAACGTCTACATTTCGGACCTAAAGTTTCATCCAGACACCTTGTAAACTCAGCAACTGCGTTACACAGTCCGAACTGCATTACTTGAAAAACATATTGATAATTTCTAAACAAAAATGACGTGTATTGCCTAAATTGTTCCTGTAATGGAATTTGCCAATAACCAGTCGACAAATCCAAAGTGGTAATATATTTCACTCCTTGATACAACCTTAGTATATCACTGGTAGGCCGAGAACTCTCTCTGTCTCTGATAGTAATTTTGTTAACCTATCGTGCATCTAAACATAATCGAACTGAACCATCTTTTTTTCTAGATCATATGATTGGATTAGCGTATGGGCTAGCTGCACTTTTGATAACTTTCCAGTTTAACATCAATTGCAAGTATTCTTCAGCTTCTCGAAGATATTTAGCTGGGATCGGGTATGATTTACTGTGAAACGGCTCAGCTTCCTTCGCCTTAATTTTTGCTTGATACAAATTATTTAAGCCGGGCTTGTCAAAAAATGTTTCCCTGTGAATTCTCAAAACTTCAAATAACTGCGCTTTCAAATCTTCGTTAACTAATGTAACTCCCATAGTTGCATTCCGTAAATCCTCTTCAGTCGCTATAAAATCTTTTACATTGGTACAGTATATATTTGCTCCGTGTATTTCTTTCCTCAAAAGTGACAATGTTTTATCTGTAAATTGCCAATTTTGAGCAGTGGTCGATAATGTTTCATCGTCTTCTGTAACTAACCATCCTCGAAAATCTAAGATCACTTTGAATTTATTCAATAAATCTGTGCCTAAAATAATTGGTTTCGCCAGCCCCTTCACAATCAATACGGGTACTTGTTTAGTACTTCCAAGTTCCTTTATTTCTAGCAAAGTCTGTTTATTTATTGCTGGGCTAGATCGAGATATCACTCCCATTATCTTTAAACATGGTACTGGTAAAATTGGTAATTTGATGCCAGTGCTTTCAATCATTTCCACACAATCTGCACTTATACACAAAATGTCCAACAAAACGGGAACTTTCACTTCATTTACTAATAAAGTAATCTCGGGACATAATGCTTCTTTTGTATTGATTGCATTATCATTCGTTTCATCAATAAGAAATTCTCTGTCACTGTTATCTAAAACTATAGTGCATAATGGTTTAAGCGCCACATCATCTTCAACATTCATTACGCCGTTGTTATTTACTAATCCTAGCTCCATTCTCCATACCTGGGTTAGACGTTCGGAGCCTATTTTCGCCAACCCAAGCTAGTTTACCTGATGCGAATTATTATTTGCTTCCTGTGGTGTCCATGTTTTGGTCACATTACTATTGCTAGTAGTAACATCAGCACAATTGTTCCTTTGCAGTATAGAATTGCTCAGAGGATTCTCAGACATCAGTTTAGTCTTAGGATTCCACACATGGGCACTATCAACATTGAATGTAAACTGAGGTGTTTTAACACTATTACCTTGTGACGACTCCCAGTTTCCAATCGACTCTTTTTTTTTCGCCATTTGCATTCTGTGCTAGCTGTGTCATATGGATTCCAAATTCTTTTGTTTCACAATGACTATTATTCATTATTTCTTGTTTTTCGCCCCTTCAATATCCAGTTGAATTTACTGTCCTTCCCTGTTCATTGCCATACTTACGATTCCTGTTATAGTTACTATCGTTTCCATAATTTCTCATATTCTGTTGATTCCTATTGTACCAGTTTTGCTTATACTGGTTCACTCTTAATGTGTTCGCTCATGGTTGTCCCTGTTCACCTGCCCTATCAAATTTTTTGTTCTGCCAATTTTGATATAGCGGTGTTGGTTGGCTAGTATTACGACGTTCGTAACCTTCTTTGTTGCTGTACTCGTTCTAATTTTTCAAGTTTGTCGTACGCTAGAAGCTGTTCTTTAAAATCTGCTATACTTGAAAATGATCTGCCAGTTAATTGTAACTGATATACAATTGGTAATTTAGACAAAATTAATGCCACAAACTCTTTGTCCTCCATTCTACAATCCATGTAACGAGTTCGCTCATACATCTCGCTCACATTTGCTTCTAAAATTTTTGTTTTACTATTGTCAAACTTCTCTGAATGTAATTGAACTTTTAAATTACTCTGAATACGTGTGTTCCAGAATTGCTGTAAGAATAATTTTCTGAACTGTTCGTATTCTGTTACTGTATCCTGTAATAATTCCCACCAAAAAAATGCCGTATTTTCAAACAATGACCTATGCTTTTTAATTTGTCAGATTCGGACAGTGCAAATGTCTTACAGTAATCCTCAAATAACCGTATAAATCACATAGGATTTTCTGTACTGTTTCCAGAGTAATTAGGTATATTATCTAGCCATTTCTTTGCTGGATGATGCATAGCTAGTATTGGATCTGTTGTCGACGATTTTACTAACACAGTAGTACTCTCCGACTCCGGAACGTTCTCAGCTGAACGGTCTACATTTGTGTTTTGGTGTTGTGTAGGTCCATTCTGTAAATGTGTAATTTCAATATCTCTAGTCGTACAAGTAGCATTATTTAATCGTATCCCTTTTTCAATTTTGTCTAATCGCACTTCTACTTTATTGAATCGTGTCTCCGCATTCTCCTGTGATGTTTCATGTAGTGTATGTAGCTTATGAAATTTAGCTTCATTATATCTGTTAATCAAGTCCAGTTTATCATCTACTACACCTACAGCAATATCATGACACTTTTTTTCATGCTCTTACAATTTGTCTTCAACCCTTTCTTCTACTTAAGATATAGTGCTTTCTAATGCTTCTAGTCTGCTACATACCATAGAAAAGTTCTGTTCCGTTTCCTGTAACGTCTTATTCAAATCCTCACGAATTTGTTCAGTTTCCTTAGTGAACATTAACTTAATTTTTCCCAACATTTCATCATTTTTCCTTTTTGTACGCTTACGTTCCTTTTCCTCTGCTTCGCGTTTTTCCCGTTCGCGCCTTTCCTCTGCTTCTTGTTTTTTCCCACTCACGCCTTTCCTCTGATTCTTGTTTTTCCCACTCGCGCCTTTCCTCTGCTTCTTGCATGAACCTCAGTACATGTTCTAAACTAAGCGTATTAGTCTCTATCCTCGGTAAAACTACTTCGCCTGACGTTGGTTTTGCTGCAGTATCTTGATTTGTATAATCCCTTTCTCTATTCTGTACTTCCATATTATTACTGGTTTCCATTATTTCTGGATTTCCTGTGGAGTCTGTTTTTAAAGTGGTTGTGGAATTACTTCCTCTTAAGAAATACATAGTTCTTACATCATCCATTATGATTACTTAAAGTTTATAAATTTTATCCTCAACTTGTACCAACTATTTCGGCCCCACATTGGGCGGTCAATTACTGTACAACTCCATTTAGTGGATTTTGGATAATAGTTATATTATACCAAATCGTATGTTCAAGGTAGGTGGTACTCAGAGTTAATAATTAGATATTTGGTTTCATTTCCTAAATTTAATATCAATACTCTATAAATTATTATTTTAATTTTACGAATATTGATTAAACAAAGATTTTATTTTTGCCAAGCTTCAGTTAACTCAGTCAGAGTTTTCTTTTTTTCCTCTGGGGTTGTACAAGTGGAGATAAAACAACTAAAAGAAGACATTAAACAAATGGCAATCATACGGGTATCAAACTACTACTCATCCTTACTAGTAATCGACTGACTTCTTACTTACTATTTTATTATAAACAAAGGGCCCTTCAGTGCAATAATGACTATATTGGAGTAAGACTCCAGTTTGAATAATTATAAATATTAAAAATTTACAGTTCTCCATACCTCAACCAACTGATCAACCTTATAGAAGTTGTTTTATATAACCAGTCCTTTGGTAGAGTGATCTCTATATTAATACCTGGAAATTACACCGATGTAGGCAGTACACGAACACCAGATGGAACACTCCTGTGACACTTCATCGTCCCGATGATGGCACAGTACTACCAGTAGTCGTCTGGTAGCTTCATCAATTCAACATCTATTCCGTATCTGGCTCCTGCACCATGCTTCACGGCGCTGTAGTATAAAGTTTATCCTCAAGGATTTCGACAAATCCTAACTTCCTAAGCTATTTCAACAACTTACAATCCAGCAATTTTACAACTAGTCACATCTATAACTTCATAAAATAAAATTATAATTCAAATTTTAAATTATTTTATCTTCTCTACTTTTTTTTAAACAACCAACAACCAGAGATAAAACAACTAAACCACACGTTAAAACTCTTACATGACATTCCGCATAAAACCTTAGGGAAAAAAAACATATTCCCAAAACAAAAAATAATTAGCAGTTTCCTTGAATTTGAATTTTTCATTACTCCTTGCTATAAAGAATAACTTTACCTTTATAATTCTAATGACATAAGTAACAAACAGTTAAATTATGCAACTTTTAAAAACTTGACAACTCTTTATAAATTCCAGGTTATTGCCAAATGTATTGTTACGATCGCGCTTGGCTGCAGTGCTTGGCATCGCCGCACTCGTTCGGCCTGTCTGCGCCCCCTTCCACCCGCATCCTCTCCCTGGTATCTCGTGTCATACTGTCTTGCAACATTCTGACCGTCGCAGCGCGCACCTGCCTCAGATCGAGTTACTTAAAAGAGGCCGCACAGCGGAATAAAAGGATTCAGACATGTTTATCGGCGCGTTTTGTGGGAACCCGATGCTTGTTGCGTTTATCGGCGTTCTTTGAGCAGCCGCCGCGTCCTTCGAGGACTCACGACGTGTTTCTGGGCATTTCGACGGTGAAGGTCGCGCGATATCTCGGAGACATGCCCGATTGTTCTGGACGGGAACCCAAGGGCTATATAAAGAGGTTGGGCCGACCTTCGAGTCAGTCAGAGTCTGAGTGGGGAGTTCTCCCGCGGCGGAGTTTCTGGGCGATAGTGCCGCGGGTGCGGCAGAGTGGCGAAGTCCTTGGACGAAGGTTCCAGGGCAGGGAGTGAGTGAGTTCAGTGGAGTCGGGAGTTTCCGGGCGATAGAGTCGCGGGCGCGGCGGAGTCCCGAGTGAAGTTGCGAGCGAGTCGTCGTGTGGGATCTCGGCGAAGGGTGTGACGGCGGCAGAATGCGGCGACGGAGTCCCACGGCGGAGACCCACGAGGGGTGCTGCGGCGAGAGTTGCGCCGGAAGTGCGGCCCAGCGAGGTGTGTGAAACGAGTGACTGGGGAATTGACATTTTTTTACATGTAATTAATTATCTGCCAATTCAGAAGATTATTTGTAAATGACAAGTAGTGGTAATAAATAAAACTGTGTGTGTGAATTAAAATCTTTAATTGGGCTATCCTTTACGAACCCCCGCGGTAAAATCGTAACAGTATGTATGTATGTATGTATGTATGTATGTATGTATGTATGTATGTATGTATGCATACATATAGATTTACCAATCCATGTAAAATAACAGCTGAACAGAAAAATGTTGTCAAAACATAAATCATTTTTGACACCTACAAAGCAAGCTATTACAAACGGACGAGATAGCTAGACCAGTGGAATAGGTTTCGGGTACCACAGACCCTAGGTGATCTTATATCACGCCGTTGTTTTACATTATACTCGTTGAGTATATTTCGGTGTTTTACGTAATGTATATGGTTCCTTTTCAGGTGATTCCTGTTTTAAAAAGGAATAAAGAAACCACCGAAACTGTTTTTACTAGGAGAAATGCATATTGCTAACTCCAAACACTAACCAACAACAGTTCCTTTGGTTTGCGCGCCAGTTATAGAGCTAAAAATAAATGTATAGTTAATCAAACATAATAAAGGTTTTGAATCCGAGAATAATTTCGGTTTTAATTAAATTTTTAGTCGTGGAATTACTTTTTTTTCAGGTCGTTGCTAATTTACTGGGCATCAGCTGGCAACAGTTTACTAGTAAGTTCTAATGTAGTTGCAAGTTGTAAATTTTATTAAAGTTACATTTCAAAAGTGTTTACTTTAGTCTGAATGGACCATAGTAAGATTCATTGAAGGTTTTCAAATAATTTTACTAAACATATCAATTTTTTGGTTATAAACTATAGTAATTCTTGAACGAGTTTTTGCTTGGTAACAATTTAAAACACACCTTTTATTTTAGTGAGGAAGCTTCTTGGTGTTTTGAATGTTATGCTTTTCAGGAAATGTTATCTAAAGAATCAGAAATAAAAGAGCAAATAATGAAAAATGCTGCTTTTGTTCTTTACGTCCCGGCTATATTAGATATAGATAAATTTTTCCTTGGTTATTTGACGTGTTCTCTTTTACCAGGTGCTGCAACATCCTGACCATAGGAAAATATAATTCACTAGGATATTTTTTCACATGTCAGTTTATGTAGATTTTCATTAGTTTTTCAGGTTTTTGTGTTGCTCGTGTCTTTGTATAGCCTATAGGATTCATGTTTGAGGAGTGTATGCCTATATAGGCCTATTTTGTGTTTGTAAATTGTGTTGGTATGTTATTTATACCTCTCAAAGCACCAATATTATTACTTTCTCCAAAAAAAAATTTCAATTGGTATCCCCCTCAAAACTAATAATTACAAGAATTTACAAATACCCTACTACAAATATTATTTTCAACAAATGAAGCACAAAACTTACTTGCTAAGCTTATTTACAACATTTTTTGTGAACATTACAATGAGTTGTATTGTGTTATTACTTGATAATTATGCATTCGAGTATGTGCTTCGGAGGAAGCAACATGGGGTTATTGCGCGATTTCTTATTTCTGTAAATTGTAATTTTGCGTACATCTGTTAGATACACAGCAGCAAATTCAAAATACCAAATACGTCATATTTTCTGTGGACAAAATTTGGTTACGTAACTTTTCTGTAAAATAATCTGCCTATTTGGACACAGCCGTAATAGTTGAGCTGCATTTGGGCTAACAGTTTACTTGGTAAAAACATTTTCCTTATTATTAGTAGGTAACCTTTAATATTACGTAATGAATCACATAACATACCTCGCCCTTTTACTTCGGTAGATAACGACCAGTGATGTACAACGGTCAGTTAGTAGTAGTGCGGCATCACTACCCACATATTCGCTCCAGGGCAAGCAGCGTACTCGTCAGCCAGCCCTCATCAAGTTGCCGCTTTGCCAGCTGTCTTTCAACCCGGTCGCCTAGCTGTCCAACCTTCCTTCCCCCACGCGCTCTTTATCATCTCTCTTTCTCTCTCTCTCTCTCTCACACACACACCACACACACACACACACACACACACAGAGAGAGAAGAGAGAGAGAGAGAGAATATTTTTTGATTTGTAGTAAAGATGACGAAGCGGTGATGAAATATTTTGAACTTTTGAGCTCAGAATTTTAAAGTTGTGAAGAGCAAAATGATATGAGATGCAGTTGCATCAAATAGGTCACATACAGGAAAAATATATCTTTGGATTCAGGCAAAGAAATATGCTGAAGAACCCACAAGTCGATCCATTTACTCTATTTCTAGCATAACTTTTCATCTGAATTGAGATAATCAGGGCAACGATATTTGTATTATTGTGAAGGATGCAAACATCTATGGCTCCAGCGATAGCAAATTTCTAAGTACACCAGCTGATGAATTTAGAGTGCATCTTGCTCGTGTTATACTCATGTGAATTGCACAAAATCTACACTTGTAAGTTATTGGCGTAACGACGTGACAATAGATTCACCTTATTTTAGGAGTGTAATGCCTCAGTGACATTTTGTACTCCTAAATAAATACATTAACTTACCAGATAATGAAACTCTGTATCTCACTGATCAGTTACGTAAAATTCACATAGTAATAAATATGACCTCTGATTCATTTCATGCAGTTTACGCTCCATCGGGCAGTATGTGCATTGATATACTAAATCATTGTTTAGTACAATGAGTCAAAATGCACAAGATTCAGAATAAAATTCCATTATATGTGACTTCAAATTTATGTGGGGAAAGAAAAAACAGATGGGGCACCGCTAGCACAGCAATTGTGTATGAAATAATGAAAAATGTAATCTTCTAAATAAAGGATATTCATTGTACATTGACAACTGGTATACTTAACTTCATCTGTTTTACAGACTGTACTTTGCAGGAACAAATGTTTGTGGTACAGTTCATATCGATTGTAGGCATGATGCTGTTGAACAGTTATGTACTTGTTACACTCCTCAGTCATAACAGAGTAAACCCAAGTTATGTTATTACTTTGTCACACTTCACTCTCTCTTTATGACTGGGGGTAACTAGTGGATCTTTTAGTTTCAGAAGGCAAAATAATGATTTCATTTAGATATTAGTACCTCTGTTTTTATTTTACTTTTGATTATTTTCACAGTAAGATTTTTTATAAATTGATTGACACATCTATATAACATGGATTTAAAATTACATTATTAAAAGAATGGGCCGGCCCTTATTAGACAATTTAATTGATCATTAACACAATTTAAATAAAATACACAACAATAAACAGATTCAGTTCCTTTTACAAAATCTGAAGATCTAGAAAACTGAAGAACTGGAAGTTTGACAATGGCTAGCCAAGGTATGCTGCTAACGAGGCGTCCGGGCGCCTTAGTCGTCCCCTTTGATGGAGGAAGGACTCTAGGGTGGAGTGGTCAGTTCAGCATCTGGTCCTTGGGAACTTGTTCGGTTCTTGGAAACTTGTCCGTTTCTTGGACCATGTCCGTTCCTTGGAAACTGTCCGGTACTTGGAAACTTTCCGGTACTTGGACCCTGTCTGTGAACAGATCCGAAATGCATATGTTCAGGACTGATTCACAGACAGTTGGCAAAATAGGCAGAAAATGCCTTCTAATCACTATGATGGTCGGGAATTGTGGGAATCATATCCCTTGTCTAACTGATTACATCTTAAAAGAAAAACGGAGACACGTCCTGATGCCGGAGATACAGAGTGGTCAGTCCAGAGCCGCAACGCGCAGTAAATTTGGGGCGGCAGCGACTCGTAATTAAAAGGCGAAGTTAACGAAAAGAAAGAGGGGAGGCTTCGGCTTCCGGACCGAAAGGTTCCGAAGATTACCGAGGGGCTTGTTGAGAAATACTGACTTTGATATCTCGAAGTTGGTGGTACTGGCCGGTGTCAGCACGACCTACTGAGGTGTGTCTGAACCAAGTAGAGGTCGATTCACACAAGGCGACTGCTAGCAGCATGGGGCTTATGGAGCGGACTAGGCCAGCGGTCTGGTGGCCTGGGAAGGAACTACGGGGTACTGGTTGTTGCGGGAGATGCCAGAGGGCAAGTGTTTAGTGGGCGTTCAAACACCCAGGGGAAGTGATTCGCAAAACTGCCACTAGGTGGCATGAGCATGTACTTTTTGGGACTGGAGTCGTGGCCTTGGGACAGGCCGACCCTGGCCGGGGTTAGTGGCTGGTCAGTGCTCTGGGCCGTGTTCCCAGGAAAGCTGGAGGGTGTGGAAACTACGATGACAGTGGGAACGAGGCTCTACTGAGCCTGGAGGCGTGACTGTACTTTGGTGAAAATGACTCGAGATCATGCCCTGAGTGCTCACATCAGGGGAGGTCTTAGTAGCAGCCTGCCCTGAGAGCTTGCAGGACATAGTAGTTCTTGTCACGACTCGGAGGCGAATTACAGGCGACGTTCGTGCGCCAAGGTGGGAATAAAAGGATACACAGTCTGACTCGCAAAAGGCTCGGCAAAATCGGATCTAGGGCTGGGAAAAATTGGGGAGGCAGGCCTGGCAAAGATTAAACAGGAGTTTACAGGAGGAAGAACAAGTTTAAGTTCTTGCAGCAAGCAAATAAAATGATTGGCGACATAATTATTATTTAAAAATTCAAATTTAAAGTTGTGCCAAAAATACTTGTTGGCGGCACATACTGTATAAAATTATGCATGGAAAAAAAGACAGAACTTTCCATGTACTCTATCAAAAACTTGCAGAAGAACGTCATGAGATTTATTTCAAAGAAGACGTGGTCAAGAGATTATCTTTGACGCCTGGAGACTTGCTCTCATGTTTGAGAGAAACTTCATTCTTTTGCAGCAAGGGGGAAAAATATGCAAAACTTTGTTGTGTGCTTGGAGAGGAAGCAAAGGAGAGAATCAACATAGAAGTTTGACAGCCATAATGTTTCTTTGGGTATTGAGCACTTTCAAGCTGTACCACACACTCTAGAATTACTAGCTAGATATAACAAAGAGATATTTGTTTCATTTTATGCAAGTACTGTATAAAAACTGAATATAGGCTGAGGTATTTATTCTCGAAAATCGCTCACGAAAACAGAGATCAGCCTCAACTAAACTTATGTATAAAAATCTAGTAAATATATTTGCCGTCCATAAAACAGCATTAAAATAATTTTGTTTTGTTGCAATATCATGTGTTGCAGTGACCTTTATTTAATATATTGCAGTGAAATCAATTTCTGTATGTATGTATGTATGTTTTTTTTTTTTTTTTTTTTTTTCAATCAACAAACTGGAAAATAATGTAAATAGAATATTTGATTGTAGGATAACGACCTTCAAAGAAAACATGGTGCAGGGCATGCTCCATTGCATACAACTGCCTGTGCATTTTCATTTATTTTAGCTAAAGGAACATACCCTATAAATTTTTTTTTATCTCATATTAATGTGATTGTGTACACTCCAAAATATTTTCTTTCTAATGTTAACCTCAATTTGTATGTTATAGACACACTGCGCAAGTAGAATTGTATGTTTTAGTTTTTCATAGGATTTACAATTACATACCTGTTATTTGTGATTGAGTCAAAAAAGTGTCATCTGCATGTCAGGTTCCAAAACAAGGGAAAAACATCTCTAATAGTGCCGTATTTACCCACAGAAGGGTGCCCCTGTGCATGAGTCACAGCTTTAATTTTGGCGAAATTAACTAATGTTTTCACCATAACGATAGCACCATAGAATTCCATGGATACAAGTGAAGTTTTTGTCCTAGCTTATTGGCACAGAAGAAATACAGCACTGATGTTGACCCCTTGATCCTCCTTTGTCTGTTTACTGCAGGAAGGTGTGAGGCAGCAGTCCAGCACCCACATCTCCCCCATCCTCACATTTGTGACTCCTCCAATTTCAGCAATACCTAACAAAATGTCAAAAGAGAAAACTGCTATTTTTTTTAAAAACGTTTCCCTTTCGTCTATTGTATTGTTACGATTTACCGCGGGTTCGTAAAGAATAGCCCAATTAAAGATTTTTATCACACACACAGTTTTATTTATTGCCACTACTTATGTCGCTTACAAAAATCTTCTAAAATGGCAAATAATTAATTACACTTAAAGAAAGGTTTCTTCCCCAGTCACTTGCTCCACACACATCTTCTAAAATGGCAAATAATTAATTACACTTAAAGAAAGGTCTCTTCCCCAGTCACTTGCTCCACACACCTCGCTGGGCCGCACCTCTGGCGCAACTCTCGCCGCAGCACCCCTCGTCGCCACACTCCGCCGCCGCCGACACTTGCCTTCCCCTTCGCCGAGGATCCACTTGACTCCTCGCTCGCAACTTCGCTCGGGAGTCCGCCGCGCCCGCGACTCTTATCGCCCGGAAACTCCGTCGCGGGAAAACTCCCGACTCCACTCACTCACTCACTCCCTGCCCTGGAACCTTCGTCCAAGGACTTCGCCACTCTGCCGCACATGCGGCACTATCGCCCCGGAAGCTCTGCTGCGGGAAGGCTCCCGCCTGAACTCTCTCTCTCTCTCTCTCTCTCTGAACTCCACTGACTCCCCTGACATCCTCGGGCCTATATATAGGCCCCGGCGCAATTCTAAAACTCACGAGAGCGGCCGGGGCTAGTCGCGTCACTCTGAGCCGTCCCGACGGCAGAAATCTCTCGAAAACACGTGTCGGCGGCTCGCGCAACTCCCAGCTGTCCGGTGTCAGTTACGTGTCAAAGGCAGGGTGCCGCGCGGGGAGTGGTGGGAAGGAGGGGGGAAAACGACAATCCTTGTTATCTTCCAGACGCGCGTGGTGCATATCATATTGCGGCAGTTGCCAGCCAGCTCTGCACCTGCACGTATCCCGGCCAATGTCACATTCCAAACAGTATTTTATTTTGTATCCATCCTCTTTTCAAAGAGAGAGAGAATGCAGCAAGCTACTCTTTGTTAGTTCCTTCTATAAAAAGTAGTATGTACGATAGGCAAGTGCAAGGCTGGAAAATATAAAAACTGCACTTATAAACACCAGCAATGTCTGCAGTTTTGTCACAAAATGTTCTGTTGAAAGCATGGGAAATCTCATGCGAAAACAATTTTTGGGCACAGTTGCATTAAATACCTGTTGAGATAAGACACGTTAATTGTGTAGAGTACAAGTTCATGGACATTACAAAGATAAGCAGGATATCAAATCAAATCAACCAATAAAATAATTATTTTAAACCTTGAGTTTTTAAATTTATCATATTTGGTGATAGGGTTCTACTCATCAATCAGTATTACCAAAAATACAAAGTTTAATTTTTTTTTTAAACCTTCTTTTTTGATCTGTAAATTTTTAAAAAATGAAAAGAAAAAAACATAGTTTATAGGAACGTTTTGAAATATTTAAAAGCATGTAACTCTAAAACTGTTTGTCCTAGAAAACTAAATTTGTACCATTCTCTTTAGAATGACAAGGGCTTTAATTTGACATATAACTTGAGTTATCACATCACTTTATATTTTTTCCAAAGAACTCAAAATAATATATTTTATACCAAACCTCTTTAGAAAGTTGTGTACAAATTTTCATGATGGTATTCGAATGGTATCATATGAAATGATTTTTTATGAAGCTTGATGCCTTATGAAAATTCTGCTAATTCATGACTTGTTTTAATAGTTGATTCTCCATGATACCATAAAAATTTACATAAATAAAGTTAGGTCTAAATAGTGTGATAATGGTTTCTTTAGTAAACATAACAACTGGACCGAACAGGAGTTTCTCAAGCAGTGACATGTTTCTTTCCTTTGCCATTTGCAACCTTTAGTCAGCTTTCTCCTCCTAGGGCTCTTGTCTTCAGTCGTGTTGTGAGTTATCTCTGAGTGAACAAATGCTCTGTACAAGTTCACAAGTTACAAATTAATAAACCGTGGGGTAGATATTAATGCAGTCCTTTTGATAAATATAGGCATTTGGTCACTATAAATCTAAGGATTGTCAGACCATGGATGATAAAGCTAAATGATATTATTGAAGATGGAAATAAAATTTACACTTCTTGCCGTTTAGAGTTAAGTAAGAAACAATCACAGCTCTTTGTTAAGCACGGGTGCCCCCGAACACGCCGGCGCCATTCTCGGTCCGTACCATTACCATAGGCTTGATCCATTCACAATTGGGTCCCTTGGGACCAAGACACCGGAGCTCGGCAGTCGAACTCTCTCTCTCCCCCCCCCACTTCCCACCCAGAAAGGTTTCAAATTTATCTGCCAGGGTGGCAACTCACCGGGAAAACCGGGATTTATCAGGGAAATCACGTTGATCGGGAATTATCAGGGAAAAGTCAGGGAATTTTTTTAATAACCGGGAATTTTTTGTGTCCTATATATTTCCGTGCTTGTTTTGGCAGTGGCCCTTTGAACGTCCGTAATTTCTTTTCTTAAGTTGCGCCAAACCGTGCTAAGTAGCATCAAGCCAATGCCGTGCCAAAATTAGCCGATTAGCGCTACGCTGCCCGGACCGTGCCGAGCAGTGCTAGCTGTAGCTGCCGTCGCTCGTCGCCATAATGAGGATGTTTTCCAGTTTTGACCATTATATCGCAGCCAGTTTTCGTGTCTTTCATTAAAGAACGTGAGAACTACGTTTGCCAGAAGATGTTCTGTTTTCGTCACTGCCAATTTCAAGTGAAAAATGCCGTTAGTGCTTTGTTTTGATTTGAGAATCGAGTGTCTGCTTGGTGCCACGCTGCATCGGTGCCTATAACAGGGTGTCTACCGGTCACGGAAGTCACGGAAGTTACGAAAAAGTCACTGAATTGAACACATGGTCACGGATAAGTCACGAAAGTGGCCATATGGGTCACATATTTTTTCGTAATAGAAATAATAATTTCCAGTCTACAACTACGGGTGCTTGTTTTGTATTTTTTTCTTTTATCATACGTGCTTGATTTTATATTAAAATTTTCATTCTTTTTTCAACTTTTCAGCGAAAACTAACATACTTTATGTAAACAAATACCGTAATCAAAGAATGTAAACATCAAATATGTTTCGTCATGCAAGTGTCTCGCTTTACGCGGCATGATGGGTAGTGTATCGTTTTGTTGACAATATGGCGCCGCGAACGTGTGTTATGTGTGATGGCTATGCAGTTATTCTGTAACTTTTTTATGCTTGCAGTAAAAGGATATACGATGTAATGTATTGGTTATTTGAAGTTTTCTGCGTAAAAGATTACCGATAAAAAGTATCAAGTATTTCTGTAAGATTTAGAAGTATTTTCTGGACGTGTGTTTACAAAAACTGTGTTTTCAACGTTTTTATATTGTTTTTATTAGCATTGGGTGTTTGCATGTGAAGTTTTAATAGTTCGAAAAGCTGTGTTAGACGTATTCAGCACACCTATAGCACGCACGCCTCAGCAAGACGGAAGGAAGGCCTAAGAAGGAAACATAACGAACAGGATGAGGTGTTAAATGCAAGAAAAAGAGCTGCACATAAAATCAAATTACTCTAAATGAAAAAGGAAAAATTGCTTGAAGAGAAAAAAAGGAAAATTATTAGAAATTGAGAATGAATTTTAAAAAACTCAAGAAAAGTGTATAAACTGTTTTTAGTGTCGGTAAATAGCCTAATATAGAATATTTAGGTTAGATGATAGTGCATAACCTTGAAAAATGTTTGTGTACTCTATTTCAAAAGAGTCTAATGCATAATATATATTAAAATTTTTGGTCATAAAATTTTTTTAAAAGGTCCCAAAAAGTCACTGATTTTTGCTTTTGGAACTTGGTAGACACCCTGCTATAGGCATTTTGTGACAAAGCTAGGACTATTTGCGTAACTGTAATGAATGTATTTCCGTGGTGTTTAATTTTGCGGGTCCAATAATCACTGTTAATTTGTATTAAAATGAGCTCATATTCAAAGTGTTCATTTTTGCGAGAATGGCTGCTCGATGGTCAATTTAAGGAATGGCTTCAAGAAGATCGTGGAAACCCGTTTTCGGCACATTGCAGTGTCTGTAAAAGTGTCTTTTCTTTGAGAAAAATGGTAAAAACAGCAGTTAGAAGCAACATGAAGGGGAAAAAACATCAAGCGGCAGTAGCAGCACTTTCAAATGGTACTTCGCTGAAGGTTTTTTTCAGTCAAAACAAATCGTTACAAACAAGTGAAGTTTCTGACATAAGCACGCCTTCAACATCTACAGTTGAAGAAACTGTAAGTAATCCTGCATAAGTTCACATTATGCATGAAACAACCAAAGAGTTACGTGGCTTGAATCGATTTATTTTAAATGACGACACCACTAAGCCCGAAATTATTTGGTGTGCCTCAACAGTTATGTCGCACAACTCTATGCGCAGTGCCGAAAAAAATGCTTTATTATTTAAGATAATTTTCCCAGACTCACACATAGCAAGTAAAATACAGTTACATAGGACAAAAATTTTGTACCTATTAATATTTGGTTTAGCACCATACTTTCATCATAATCTAGTAAACATATGTTCTAGTGCCTCACATATAGTTGTTGGATTTGACGAGTCTCTAAATAAAGTCGCTCAGAAGGGTCAAATGGACATGGTTATTAGTATTTGGGACGAGCAAAATAGCTGTGTGATCACGAGATACTTTTCTTCTGCGTTTCTAGGGCATAGTACATCAGGAGATCTGTTGAGGGCTCTTACCACAGGATTAGTTGGAATCGACATTTATAAGATGATTCAGTTTTCAATGGACGGGCCTAATGTGAATGTTAAGCTCTTAAGGGATTTAAAAGAGACACTAGCGAGGGGTCCTGGAGAAGCTTCGATTTTGGACATAGGAAGTTGTGGGCTGCATACTCTACATGGTGCCTTAAAAACTGCAATAAAAACCACAGGATGGAAAATTGTGGAATTTTCGAGGGCGTTATATTTTTTGTTTGAAAATGTTCCAGCATGAAGAAGTGATTATACTTCACTGACAGGTTGCACTTTGTTTCCATTGAAGTTCTGCCCGGTGCGCTGGGTAGAAAAGTTGCCTGAAAGGGCAGTAGCAATATTTCCTAGTATTGGAAAATATGTTGATGAGATTTCCAAAATGAAATCTCCCCAGTGCAGTAGCTTTACAGTTGTGTCTGAAGCATTGAAGGACAAATTATTGCTAGCGAAATTGACTTTTTTCCATTCACTTGCTGCAACCATAGAGCCATTTTTAATTGACTTTCAATCAGATGCAACCATGGCTCCTTTACTACATGAATCACTAAATTCATTGGTTCTCGGAATCATGTTGAAATTTGTGAAGAAAGATGTGCTCGAGTCTTCTACCAAAGCCACTTCTGTTGATCTTTTGGATAAGAATGTGTTCTTGAGTGCTAAACATACTGACATAGGTTATGGTACAAGGAATGCCCTACAAAAGACTAAGAATATTTCACAACTAGAAATGTTACACTTCAAAAATGAATGTAAGAACAGTTATCAAAAGTTGTGTGAAAAAAATGTTTGAGCACTTGCCACAAATATCCCATTACTGAAGGTATTTTGTGTTTGGATCCCATTGTTACAGCATGACCAGCTGTGC
Source organism: Bacillus rossius redtenbacheri (assembly GCF_032445375.1). Classification (NCBI taxonomy): domain Eukaryota; kingdom Metazoa; phylum Arthropoda; class Insecta; order Phasmatodea; family Bacillidae; genus Bacillus; species Bacillus rossius. The sequence goes on along the minus strand of NC_086330.1, from coordinate 115,984,394 downwards.
AAAGAAGGTGTCTTAAACAGACACTAAACATACTTGTTGACAAAAACCTGATATCTGGTCTCAAGGCAGACAAAATTGATTGTCAGTTCAGGTCACTGTGTGAAAAAGATGATGTTCAGGCTGCATCAAAAAAATTTTTCTATGAAAGATGGATGATATACTTGACAGCTTCTGGATGAAACAGTTACTCTTGGTGCAGGATTCCACCAAACTTTTGTCTTTTGTAAAACTTATATTAATTTTTTCTCATGGAAACGCTAACGTAGAACGAGGTTTCTCCATCAACCGTGAGTGTTTAATAGAGAATCTTAAAGAGGAGTCCCTAGTAGCTCAACTGCAAGTGTATGATGGAATTGTTGCATCTGGTGGCTTAGACAGTTTCGTGTCCAATATTTCCAAGGACATAATACACGCTGCTCGTAATTCACATGCACGGTATAAGGAAGCTATAGCTCAACAAAAGAAGGATTATGAATCGAAGAACGAAAGCGAAATGGCAAAGAAGAGAAGCAATATCTGCAAAAGAGCTTGCTGCCAAGAAACAAAGAATAATTGATAAAGGAAAAAAAGAAGTAGAACTGATAGATGAGGAACTGAAAACACCAGCTGAAAGAGCTTCATTATCATAAATGAAAACTTTAGTGTGCATTTGAAATTGCTGCAATTTGTAACAAGATATGCTAGTGTGTATTTAATTAATTTTTATTTGTTATTTGTGAAGAGACATAAAACAAAACACAGACTGCAGGTCATTGAAAGGGACGCTATAATATAAAGTGACATATTTAAAATGTATTATGTTATTTAACGAACTTCCATATGTATATAATGAAGAAAATACAGCAGGGTGCTAAAATGTGAGTAATCTCTTTCTATAATATTATATTATTTAATCAAGTATGTTTTTTTTTTTTGTAATTGTAAATATGTATCAGGAAAATTTTGAATTTTTAATCAGGGAAATCAGAGAAAAATCAGGGAATTTTTTGGTGACTGTGAGTGGCCACCATGTCTGCTGTTGCCCACAGATTCAGCCAATTCACCATTACTAAACAGATAGTTTCATGTTTTTACAGGCTATTAACATTTAGATGAATGAAAAGTAAACACTACAGTAAAATTATACGGACAGCATGAAGGACCTGCCACATTCACGCAGTTGCGTCTGTGCCTACTAAGACAACAAAATTGCAATGAATAAAACCAGTGTAGCAAATAAGTTTGGAAGGTTTGTAGGTATTCATCTAGATCCTATAATTATATAGAGCACAAGCCCTAAATGGTTTCTCCAAAATTTTTGAAAAAATTATGTCCAAATTTCTAAATTTTCATGTCAGAAACAGATTATTTAGCAGTCAACATGGCTTCAGAAGAGGAATGTCTACAGCTACTACTTCCATTTCTTAATCCTATATATAATGAAGTAATAAATATGGGACAGGTAGACACCTGCTATTTTGATTTGGCCAAAGCCTTTGACACTGTTAACCACTCTTTATTACTTGGAAAGTTATCTCAGTATGGTGTATGTGATAATTGTATAAACTGGTTTTCCAGTTATTTGACCAACAGAAGTTTTTTTTGTATCTATAAATAATAATAATTCCTCTTTTCAATGCTAGTTCTGGAGTTCCTCAGGGTGGCACTTTATCTCCTCTTCTTTTTAATGTCTTTATCAATGATATTACCAGTGTCTTAAATCACTGCACCGGAGTCCTTTTTGCTGATGATTTGAAAATTTACAGGAAAATTAGTACTCCCAAAGATTGCTTATTATTACAACATGACATTAAAAAAATTAATGATTGGTGCATGCATAATTTTGTTAGACTCAATAAGGAAAAAAAACTAAGATAATATCCTTTATTAGGAAATATTATCCAGTTAAGTATGACTATAATTTGTTGAACTCTCAAATTGCCAGAACTACCTTAATAAAAGATCTGGGAATCTTCCTAGATTCCAAGTTATTTTTTCATAAGCATGTTAACTATTTATATTCTACTACCCGAAGAACTTTGGCCCTAATTTAATTCATCACTTGTTATGCAACTAATCCAGATTCTATTATTTTTCTTTAATTAGATCTAAATTAGAATATTGCTCTATTATATGGAACAACATAAAAATGACTGATAGTAACAAAATTGAAAGCATTCAAAATAAAGTAATTGAATTAATTAATCTAAAGAGGTTCCCTGATCCTACACCTCTCTCTGTTCGTAGATACCATTTGGATGCACTGTTTATTCAAAATTGCTACAACTCTAAAATTCAATGTAATTTTATCCTTGATAACTCTGGCTTGAGAGTACCTCAATTTAACAGTCGCTTAAAATCCACTTTATGTACTTGAGGACATAGCTGCTTACCCGAAGCTATTTGTAGTGGGCGCCACCACGTGAGTAGGCACGTGGACCCGGCTGAGACTCCCGGTCAGGGTGTTACGTGGCCCGTGTGAGGCGAGATATTAGTCCTCTAATTAATGGAGCTAATTTATTAAGATCTGGCCCGCTCTAGGTGTCGGGCACGCCACACCGCTTAACACACACAGATATTTTTTATCTGCTAAATACTCTCATATAAAAAAATCATAGATATCTGAAGATGTCGTGTTTTGACCATTGGTTGATTTGGTGTGGGATGACCCCGAGGGAGAACTGACAACACTGCCACATGATGCACACATGCACTTGCTCTCTCTCTGGCTGGTTGATTTTTAGATTTTCCCCTCGTCTCGCCTGTGCAGGTTGCCGACGCCGACTAGGTGGGCGGCAGACGTACTGCACTGCTCTTGAGCTTCACATTACTGCTGATATATTTTGAGTAAATAAACTGTACTTACTGTGAAGTTATATTTATTAAAAGTCAGCATAGTTCAGTTATTTATGCACATATTCAACCACACAGTGTAATGTGTGTGTATGTATTACCAAAGTGAATAACTCCCAAAGGAACACATTACATTTTTTTAAACTATAAATTGGCATAGTACGACTCGTACGTTTGTAAATACGGTACTTACCTCAGAATTGTATACTATGTTAAACCAACACCTTTGCAGCAGCATGCAAATAGAGGTTCTGCGAGAATAATGTGTGGTGGCGAAGGATGTATTAAAACGAGATAGTGAAAATGATTCTGATGTAGAAGAAAAATTAATTTATTATTTTTCAATGAAGTTAACATCCAAAAGTAGGGGGTTGGCCTCTATTCAGATTTGTATGGTAATTATTTTTATATAATGCGACTGAAGTTGTTCAAGTGTGTCTCCTCAATTGGTTGTGTATGATATTTGTTTACTCTAATGAATAATCATGTAATTAAATAAAATTTACTATTTTTTTATTTGAAATTAATTGGTAAATACAATAAATTTTATAAAAATCATTAAAGTTCTTTAATCAAGTAAATTTTCAAAACAAAATTATAATTTAAGTAAAAATGTTCTATAAAAAAATATTACAAAAAAGGTTAGTGAATTAGACACAAAACACACTGTACAGATTCTTGAAAGCACTCAAGAGACTTGCATTACACCTTTATCTTTATTTCCCCACCGTATGTCATGGATACTGCTCATATTTCATAGTTTCCCTGTGCATTACGATAAGACTGCACACCAGTTCAGAGCCGTGTTCTTAGAGGTGATACCATGCTAGGAATCCAGGGAAGCAATATCGTACTTTTCATCCCACCGTACACAAATACACCCTTGACTAGACAGACCCCTTAATTTTATGATGGTTGTCTTCCCAGTGAAGTGTATACATGTTTTACTTTAGTGGCTTAGAGGTAGTGTTTAAAAGTACATATGGTCTTTCCTAAACTCTATAATCAGGGTGGCCACAGAAATGTAGAAATTAAATTCCCTGACTTTTCCAGGTTTTCCCTGACCGTGTAAAAAAAATTCCCTGATAATTTTTTTAAATTTACACAACCGTGATTGCGATTTTATAAATATATTTTAAAACGATAAATATAGGATCTCTGTTGTTAGCAGTTTTGTTAAGATTCTTTGGCATAAAAATTTCAACAGTAATAAAAACAATAACAAATTAATAAGACCATGCAGTAGGTATCTAAAAGTATTAAACATATGAAAAGTAAAAATTGTTACAACCAAGCAATGCAAATATTTAGGCCTGACAAAGAAGCACAAAGATCACGGTGAAACTTTAGGTAGGCACTGGGACCATCCATAGAGATTTGCAGAATTTTGCACAAATCTATATCTGACAGTGTCTCAGTGAATGCTTTCAGCAGATCTTCAGCTGTGGCATGATTCAAAAATGCTAAGTTGAAGTACCTAGTTGAAACCTGGCAGCTCTGTTCTCTCCAAAATCTCACCACTATATCCATTTGTCCAAGTTCGGAAGTCTTATTTAGTGATTCATCAAACCCCACAACTATTTCAGTACACTGGAATATGTCTTTCACTAATTCATTATGGAAATAAGGAGCTATGCCATATAATATAATGTACCCAATTTTTGTTGTTTGCAGTTGCAGTTTTTTGGCAACTGATGAGTCTGGAAACATCATTTGCATCACAGTCACATCACTTGCTGCACAACGCAAATACTTATGTGATAAAACTGTTTGCATGCTCCACAAAACTTCAGCCCTAGTCACCCCCTCATTTAAAACAAACGTGTTTATCCCAGAAAGTGGCATTTTGCAAAGAGCTGTAGATTCCACAACTGACTGTTCACAATTTTTCTCAGGTTGCATTTTACTGACAACCCCTGACTGGTCACCAAGAACAGTACCATCAGAATTACCACTGGTACTAGTAGAAGGCTTTGGCTTACAAGAAAAGTACATACCCAAGTTACAACTGCTACGTTTGGAATATTCTTCTGCTTGCCTGTGTTTTTCACCATTCATGTGACTTGTGAGTGCACATTTTCCCATGTTGCTGAGGGAGAATGTTTTCTGACAGCGAACAACGAGCATGATTACTTCCGATTTTAGGTCGTTCCAACCACAAACAAAATCTCTCATCTTGAAGCCAATCATCTTTGAAATTTGAAGTCTTTCTTGGAAATACAATGTTTCAGGGTCTCAAATTATTCGCAACTTACCATGAAACTGTTAACGAACTTTCCTTAAATTGTCATTTCTAAACTATAAAAATTTTGTCACACTTTAAATACTGAAACACGAAATTTTACGCAATCTTTTCACGTGTAAACAAACAAATCGAACGTCTGTCACGTCTGTATAAAAATAGGTTAGCTAACTCTCTGAACAGCTAGCCAGCCATGTTAGACGTTTCATAATCCCCATTTACGATTCCTAAGTAGTAGCTCACTGCAATAATAATCACTTCAAACACTACGTCTAACAAACACCACCCCTACAACTCCGTCGTAATAATTTCCGCAACACCAGCGATAGGTACTTTACAAGTGTACACAAAGGCAAAATAAGCCAATATGGCGATCCCAGCCGAAACCGAAAGAAATAATGTTTAAATTAACCCAACCGCTTTTCATTTCCTTTTGATTTTCATTGCAATGTTTTAACACGTCAATTATTAAACCTTTTATTTTATAAAAATTCCTACGAAATAATATGCATGATATATGCGAAAATAAGAACTGAAAATATTCTGCCAAACAAAGTAGCCATTTGATTTTGTAGATTTCTTAGAACGTGCTCAAAAACAAGTACATTTGTTGGCAAAACCGAGAGCAGAAAAAACATACACACCAAATTATTATGGTACTGGTGTGCGATATTTAGCATGTAAAAAGAGATAAACGATAGTTATTCATGTTGCACGCAAGCCATTGTTTTCGTACTGTTGAACTATAACAGCACGTAAGAACTGGTTTACCGGTATGCATTACATTTGTTGGCAACACCGAGAGCATAAAAACCATACACACCAAATTATTATGGTACTGGTGTGCGACATTTACCATGTAAAAAGAGAACTACGATAGATATTCATGTTGCACGCAAGCCATTGTTTTCGTACTGTCGAACGAGAACAGCACGTAAGAACTGGTTTACGGTACACATTCTAACATAACATGGCATATTCAAAGTTAATAATGCACGGTAGAAGAGAAAATTTTCCCTGACCTCTCAGGCGATTCCCTGACTTTTCCCGATTTTCCCTGACCATTTCTAAAATCCCTGACTTTTCCCAGTTTTCCCGGTCTGTGGCCACCCTGATAATGAAATTAATTAAAAATATTAAAATTATGTTGATTTTTTTTTTGTTCCAGAGTGAAGACAGCAATGACTCAATTTTCAGAATCATGATGGTTTTCTTGGTAAAACATGCAGAAAATTATTTATAATTTTTTTTAAGTTTTTTTTTTACTTGTGCTATAGTTGGTAATCATTTTGCAGTTTGTGTGTAAACATGATGAATTTATGTTGTTGTTGGACCTTACTTCATACTGCAAATCATATCCAGTTATCAATGAAACTTGGAATTTCATTTTAAGTTGGAAGACAGTATGTTGAAAAAAAAATGTAATCTTGAGGCTTGTTTAAAAATGGGCAACATACACTTACAAAACAGACAAATGTACACTAAATGAGAAAATTTAATGCATGTCACTGTTGTATTTTGACTTTACTAAGCCACCGCCACTACCATTGTCCGACCTCTTGTCTTATTGTTGTTTCATTGGTTAGTTGAGTGGTGTATATATATATTTGACAGTAAAATTAAATGTTATGATAAAAAACTTGTTGAAGAGCACTTGATTATTATTGTCAATAATAATATTTGAGCTGGAATTAGGAGTTACAACTTCTGTCAAGATTAACATACCCAAGATATATTTTTCCGTACAACAAATACACTGTTGAGTTTCGTATCATATTTTGACTGGAGCATTTCCAATGTTCTATTGACATTATTTAAACTTTTTAATATTTAATTTATGTTTAATTAATTAATGCAAAATAGATACCTAACATTTTGCTATATTTTGTGAAACCAATAAAATGTATTTCAAGTAATCGTCTAAAAGATAGGTTAACTAAATCCCAATTGTAAATATATGGAGAAAAAAAGTTCTAAGAATCATGGGCAAAGAACAAAGAAAACAACAATTGTAACTTTTACAATATAAATTGTCTCTTACCACAATAAATGTTTTAATTACATGCAACAAACATACCAAAATTGTATTTTTTTTCCTTCCAGAAATGTAAAAGGCTTCTTTTATCAGTTTTTACCACACACAGAATTTAGTACCACCTAACTAGAAACCTGTTGTTTATAACAGAGACAATTCATAGGCAGTCCTAAATATACTTTGACTTCAGCAGTTGCGATCTGCGTGATTTGTCTTGCGGTCCAAAGCATCTGGATCGGACAGAGGGTCCAGGTCAGCAAACAAGTTGAACCATGCTGTCCTCTTATCTTGACTCTGCTAAACAAACATAGCAGTAGTGAATGTTAGTAAACTCACCAACTTTCATATGAAGAGTTCAAATGGAACTTCTAAACCTAATTTGATATAGTAGGTTTTTAAAACACAGTTTACATTTTTCAAATGACCACTCCAAAAAAAATTTTAAAATAGGGCTAAAGAAAAATCACATTTTAATGCATTCATAATATCAATATTTGATATTTATGTATAATGTTCACATAGTTCAAATAACCTCTAAATACCGTGTTTTATCGCATAATCGTCGCACGCGCGTAATCGTCACAACCATATTTTAGGCTATCAAAATTGGGATAAAAAAACTTCTCGCATAAACGTCGCATGATGTTTTTGGTCCAGCTAGTAGATGCTGAGCGCTTTGTGTAGGTATCTTTCCCGTATAAAACGATGTATTTTAAAGTAGAAATCTAATATTTATTTGGTCATTACCACTTATTTATTAAATTAACGGAAATACAAAGTTGTCTGACGTGTAAATTTTCTTTTAAAGACGTTTTTAAACGGTATTTCCTTTATCTGATTGTCTGCGTTACCACGGCGTACCGCTTATAAAAATGTAGCCAGCGCATCATTCATGTTTGGTTATGTTGCTTCCCGTATAGAGTGCATGCACGTAGTCGAATATCAATATCTCGCCGATTGGATGCAACGCACGCTCTCTGTCAGGTGCCGAGTTAACTACATTTGATAGCCCGCATTCTTTCTTGGCAAGTGTGTACTACGACACGTTAGTTCACGTCAGTTTCAAGTGGCTTGCGTTTGCGTTAGAGTTTTGGTTTTTCTATTTAAAATTGAAGAAAGGTTTTTGTTTAAAGAATTATTAATATAGATTGTTTGGCGTGCTCTTGTATACTCCACCTTTTTTTAATAAACGTACTATCCATGAACAGGTTTTGTTTTTATGAATAACTTTACCTAATTAAAAACATTTTTTTACGCATAATCGTCGCACCCCTACTTTTCAAACTTGATTTTAGAATAAAATGTGTGACGATTATACGAGAAAACACGGTAAGACATGTTAGGAAACACACTAAAAAAGTATTTGGAGTATGACCCTGTTAAGACGTTTTTCAAATGACTGGATAATAAAAATTTAGTAACAGGGAAAACTTCTTAAAAGGAATAGTACAGATCAGTTGCTACAAAAAAAAGAATCACTCAAATGACATACTTAGGTTTTGTTCAGCTTTCTCTTTTAAAATTGGCCCGTTATTGGGGATTCCATTACCACAAATATTTTATGTTTAGAAAAAGCCTCACTTCAGACTTTAAAATGTTTCAGTCAAACCTCATTATAACAAACCTGAAGGGACCATAATTTTAGCACTTTGTAATAACAAGGGTTGTATTAACCAAACTATTGGGATATCATGACAAAAAAAAAATTGAACTTTAAATGCCTATATTTACAATTATAAAGAAAATTATACACACCGTTAGTAGTATAAGCTGGCTTCTTCACTACATGCATGACAATATGTAAACAATGAAGAAAACAAACACAATGCAACACTTACAGAATAAATCATAATACAAACTTCAATAAACTTGCATTCATGACACATTTTCTATTCAAACATTTGGTTTAAAAAAAGCATCAATTCTAGTTTGCACTATCTTTTTCTTATAGGCATTGTTTACCACATTTAACTTTGGTCGTATCTACTGCTGCCGACTCCCTACACATAGTTTTGCCAACAAGATTGTTGCGATTCTTAAACCGTTGTAGCCAACCATTGCTGAACTTGAAGTCTGAAATTCCTAACCTCAATGCTAGGTTGTCTGCCTTCTTCTGAATCATAGGTCCAGAAATTGGCAAGTGTGCTGCACACATTTCTTAAAACCACCGCAACAAGGTAGCTTCCATTTCTTGATGTTTTGGGCCTCGCATTCTTTTTCTTGTTGATAATCTGCACGAACTCGCAAAAGCCGATTCATTCTTTTCACGATTTTTTAGTATTGTCGACAACGACGATTACGGGATGTTAAATTCTCTCGCAATTTCAGTTTTCGTTCTCTCTCCATTGTCTACTTCTTCGATAATTTTAACTTTAAATTGCAATGTAAGTTTGTTGCGTTTACGTTTCGCAGTCATATTACAAAACAACTAACACTCAAAATTGAGGTTAAGATACACGTGCGTGAACAATGGAAAATATCAGAACTTTTTTCCATAGATTGTTTAAACTTCTACGTATGTACACTTCCGACGACTAATATTAATACGTTATAGAGTTCTTTCCTTTTAGTTTTCCGTTTACAACATGGCATCTTTTCTAGTTTAGTTACTAACATCGCCACTAGAGTTAAACTTTTCATTTGTTTTTCGACCATTTTGCACTGTAGGATACATACATGTATCTTTGGAGAAACGTTTGTTTACAGGACAGTTATGAAGACGATTTACTTTAGACTTCGGCTGTGAAATTCATATTAACCGTATTTCGTATTAAAAGTACTGAATAACATAGGAAATCATACTTTATTTTCCGGGACTGTGAAAGTACTTCGCATAAACGGGAATTTCGTACTAAGCGGATTCGTATTAATGAGGTTTGACTGTATGGACTTAAGGGGTCATTCATAAGTTTTAATAACAATGCTAAAGCTACTGTACGTTTCTTAAAGGTAATTTTGTTTAAGGTAAATTAAATTCATGTATTGTAATTCTAATGTATTTGTAATTTAACTTTGTGGTTGCATCAAATCAGTTTGATACCAATCATTGCCAACCGATTCAAATAACTATTTAACTTGACGAGATAATTCTTACAAGTTTAATCACACACTGTTTAATTTAATTGTAAACATGAATTTTAGTAATTAGAGTCAGAAGTCCAACTCTTCAAGCACTGAGTTAAGCCTGTTAGCATACAAGTTTCAAAATAAGTACACGTATTTTGAGATTAACAATTGAAGAATTATCTATTTACAATTGTATTTTTGGTACTGACAGAACCATGAAATGCTTAAGCTGTGTCTATTTACAACTTAAAATGTTGTATTTTCTGTTGGAAATCCCTTTGTGACCCAATTAATGGAAAATACATTGTTTACAAAATAACACTAAAGATACATAATTTTTTAAGTCACATATGAATTATTTAAGATAATTTTTTGTGTTTCTTTAAAATAAGATGCCCATTCCGACTACATTGAAACTTAGTGTGATAGTACTCATCGCTAAATGTGGAAAGTGATTTTTTTCATTTTCTTAGGAACACCACTTTAGTTTGGTACATTATTATGTTTAAAATACACTAACCAAACATCATCATTAATAACCAGATATATTAAGTGAATACTGTGTAGGCATGTAGAGTTGTGTCACTACATCGGGTACGTAAAAATTAGGTTCTACTTAAGTTAAAATATTTAAATAAATTGTTTGCACATCCTGAAACACTATGTCAATAATTTTGCTCTTTTTCTGTTAAATGTATAAATAGTAGAAGTATCAAGCTTCAAATAATCAAAGTCAAATCAAAACTAATTTTGTTTTCAACTCGAGGGAAAACTTGGATGTATGATGTGCTAATAAAACATTTACTCAAACACTCAAATTGTATCTGTAGAATTTGTTTAATGTAGAAAAAAATCGAAGCCATCTTAAGTCTTTGGTTAAAGAAAAAAGGCTTTGCACACCTACCAACCAGTAACAAATACTGTGTATTTGAGTTTTCAAAAAAAAAAAAAGGGGGGGGGGGGGAACAATTTTAATCAAGAGATGATTTTTCAGGAATAATTTACATTTTTACTTAATTTTTATGAAAGTTTGGTATTGTTTGTAAAGAGCCTGCACAACCTTACATGTACAAGCTTTTGAAACACAGAAGTTGTATACTTTATCAAGCAAATATTTGTTTAGTTTTGATAATATGGACCAAACTAAAGCAGTTTTTCAAAGCCATGCTCCTACTATTGTCAACAAAATATTACATAAAACCAAACAAGATTATTTTATCCTAAATTTATTTTGTACGGTCAAACCTCATTGTTACGACCACCTCTCTATTACAACACATTCTAGAGAAACCATGAAAAATTTGTGTCCGAAGGTAAAAGTTTAACAGAAATCAGCCAAAAATTTGTTTGAAACACGTTGCACAGCATTTCTCTTGGAGAGAATTGTACTCCACATGGCACAGTACACACACCCTCCCCCTAACTGGTCCTCTTCATGTTCCTATCACAGATAACGGTTCCTGGTTCCAGCATGTCTCCCCACTAACCAGCCGCCCGCTCGGCATCCAGCGCTAACCATTGTAATATCACTTGTTCTTAGACACACTACCCTCTCTGATTCTGTTACTATAGACCTGAAAAATTTGAGATTGTGATAAACTCAAAAAATAACGTGATTAGTGATCCTTTTGAAGTTGGAATTCTGTTTTTTTTATGTTTTCCCCCCAATTTTACAAAAATGTCTACACAAATAGGCTGACATTTTACTAACGTAAAGTTTCACGACTTTCTAGTGATATGCCCCTCGTGCCCTAAAATTATAAGGGGGAAAAAAAAAAAAACAAGTATTACCAGAGGTGCCACGAGGTGGTGAACAAGACAATTTTATACTCCCTGCACACAAGTAACTTGGAAGCTAGTGGATCATTTAAATAGATATAGGTAAATGGTAAATAAAATAAATCACTACATAAGTAGATTGGTCTATAGGTTTCCTGGTTTATTTAAAAGGTAAATTAAATCTGTTTTTCCTTTTTTTAGGTTTCACAATAAAATATATTAACAAGTAACTAAAAGGAGGGCCGGCTCAAAATTATTAAAACACGTTATACAATACTGTTAACAACCAAAAAAGACATTTTATAGCAGGTTAGGTTCGTCCACTTATTACTGTAACAATTTCACATATTCTTATTTGATAAGTTCTCTATGGCACTGCTCGCTGATATTCATTAAGGTAAGTTCTTTCGTTGCTTGTAGGGAGAAGTTATATTTTAGATGTATCACCCGGGGCTTCAAAGTTGGACATCTGGCCGGGAGGAAGCTCTTCTTAAAGAGAAATGAAGCTGGATGTCCTGGACAACATGATGGGTGCAATTTCGGCGCCCAAATGTTGGACCCTGTCTGAAACACAAGCCAAATTCCAATGAATTAGACCTGCTTCCAGACAGTCAAATACAGTCGGCGCGAAAAGGCCAATAAACGGGAATTCGGGGAGGAAAAATAGATTGGAGTACTCACCAAACAGGGTGTAGCTCCTGGACTCAGGAAATGTCTCGTGCCGACATCCGGAAGGCGCGGACCGAGAAATGCGCGGATGATGCGGCAGAAACCAAGATTTAGTTAAAATAAAAAAAATAAAATAAAATTTAAACTAAAACTTGACTTGTTTTCTAATTACTACGACTGACTGGCTACTACTAAAATTTTAAGCTGGGATCACATCCCTTAGCACCGATGATTACATCCCTAATTCGAAGGCAGACTTCGTCGTTGCCGCGAAAAAGCCTCTTAACAGAAGAGACGCCGAGACGACGCGGTGAGTAGCCGAAATCAAAAGTGTCGCGATGGCGGACAAAACTCCTCATTAAAACGTGCGCTCGGCCCTAGGGAAAAGAGGGGGAAGGTTCGGCTCTGGGCCGAATACTTCCGGAGGTGACCGACGTGAAGCGCAACTACACCTTCAGTTGTTTCGTCGAAGAGGCGCCCACTGCGCTCTCTACCGGCAGGCACAGAAAGCAACATACAATCGACTTTTACAGGACGCGAGTGGAAAGCATAGGGCCTTATGGTGCAGCGGAGCTGCTCTCTGGCGGCCTAAAGGGGACAGAGGGGGATGTTAGCAAGGTCGCCAACAGGTGTCGTAGGCGTTAGCTCCACTCGCTGGCGCCAAGAACAGAAGTAACAGTTTCTGCAACTAGATGTCGTGGGTGGTCCACATTTGCACATATATTTTCTGTGGCAAATCGTCCTTGAAGTCGGCCACTGCCTGGCAAAGTTCACATCAGGGCAATGATCCTGGGCTAAATTCTGAGAATCTGAGGGGGGTGGGGGTGGACAAAAAAAATGCAACAGGGCTGGGAAAGGTGGTCCACGGGATCCTCGATCGTGCCGAGACACACTAGTCTCAGCGGGTCGCTAAGAAATAGAGCTTGCAGGCCAGAAGCTGCTCTATGCGATTTTAGTCATGTAGTGAATTAATATTACAAACCCCGGACGTGACTGCAAGCGGGAGAAATGTCAAACGGGCTGCCAACGACGTCTTAGACTTGCAAAAGATCAGATTGGCCCCTGAGAAAAGGTGCCTAGTGCTACTGCCGCAAAGTTTAACTAAGCAGAGTACACCAGCCTAACAAAGTGTAAATCACCCCTTTTGTAACCAAATTACATAGAAAATAAAATTTCCAAAAATAATTTTAAATTATCATAAAAATTAAATAAACGTGTCGAAATACCTAATTTCCGGCACATTAGTCAAATGTATCTCAAAAATGGTGCATCATAAAGAAATAATGCATAGAATAAAAACATGTGGCAAATTTAATTATGTACAAAAAATGTCTCTACTAAATTATTTGTCTTCAACCGTTTTAATTTGATTGGCCCTGATATGTAGCTATTCTGTCATTCTTCTGCTATAAGTCCAAGTCCTTCCGACTTTTCATCAAATACAGGAAGAGTTTAATTTAAAAACTACATGCTCTCCTCTAAACTGCGATACTTATTACACTTTACTGCCTCCTGAACCAGGGGTGTGTATGATGAGACATATAGCACTTGAGAATGTGAGAAAGGAGGGATTAACCGGAAGTGAACTAGAAGGGGAGGGAGGGAGAGAAAGACCCCCCGCGCCCACTACTTCGACCCTATTCCCGAGAACCTTGAGGGGGTTGTAACAACTGGGTTTTACTGTATATTTTTTACATGATGCAAATATCATTGCTTGTTAATTATGAAGCAAGGACCCCAATCCATGCATGCTGTGTTGTGACTCCAGGTACACGTGGCAACCCTGCTTTTCTTTGAGAGCAGGTATTTGCCTGGGGACAGACAGTGGTGAACAAAGTACAGTCGGAAACAGACGTGTTGTCTGGTCGCTCTCGACTTTAATAAATTGTTATTGTAAAGACCCTGCGTTTTTATCACATCTTGTAAGGATGTCAGTCAAATTACTATTCACTGCATCATACCTGGGGAGCGTGCACAGCTTGCTGCTGGGGCGGAGCAGGCTGAATGTCGGCCAGGGAGGCAGCGACGGTCTCACCCCCGGCCAGGTCCAGGGAGGACAGCTGATCCAGCAACTGGGATGGCAGGAAAGATCCGTGGTCGGCCCCGAACGAGGCCTCCCATTCGCCGTGGGGCTCAGCCTGCGTCGGCTGCCTCCCCAGGATCTCGTCCAGCAGGGACACCACCTCCGGGGCACTTGTCAGGAAGTCAGGCTCCCCGGCCTCGGCTGCCAACATGCAAGCACGTGTGCAAATGTTCAGAGCTTGATCCACCAACACCAGTTCTAAGCAGAGACAGAACTTGCTTCAAAAAATTTTTAGGTGGGGGGGGGGGGGGAGAGAGGGAAAAGGGGAGGCTGCATTGCCAAGTCTTGGATAATATCAATACCTCCTAGTTAAATGGGGGGGGGGGGGGGCAAAATTTGGAAAAATGTTAGTAATAACCCCTTTATAGGTTATTTTAAAATACTGATGTCTTGAAAGGCATTGAACAGGTGATAATTTTTTTTTCTCTATATTTCTAACTACAGTTTTTTTTTGTTCTAGGAAGTTATAGGAGGAAATCAACCCAACCATACCTACCATAGAACCACCACTAGTTCTACGACTATTGTATGAAACTGTACCGAAAAACCAATATCAAAATTTTCAAAGGCAATGCCATATTTACTCGCAGAAGGGTCACCCCTGCATTTGGGTTGCACCTATAATGTTGGGCATGAAAATCTAACATTTTCATTATAAGGGTCGTTCTTGAATAAGTGTCTTCATATACAGTAGAATTCATATACAACTTCGCTTGTAACGACTAACCGCTTTTAACGACGATAATTTTTACTCAAGTTAGGTTTCATAGTTAGGTACTGAGAAAATAAACCATTTAGTGCGCGACTCCGTTTTAAGTGACCAACTGCTTATAGCGACCATTAATTATGAATATTATATTACGTCCGGTTAAAATGACGCACAATGTTTTGTTTACACAACCTACCAATACCTCAGCGCCCCAACATCACCCCGCCCCCTTTATTGGCGCGTGAATCACAGTTAGTGTTTGTCACTTGCTATGACAAGTTCTTAAAGCTCGACAAAATGAGTTCTATGAAGCTAAAGTGTTTTACAATTGAAGAAAAAAGTGCAATATTACACCGATTAGAAGCCGGTGAATCAAATGCAACCCTCGCAAAGGAGTTTGGCGTATCTCATTCTACAATATCAACAATAAAGAAGAATAAAGATAAGATCGAGCCGCTGTTTAATGCCAATGTTTTAAAATGCAAACGTGTAAGGACTTCTACTCATGAGCCGGTGGATAAGGCATTGTTACAGTGGTTCAAGCTTCAGCGCGACCGGGGAATACCAGTGAATGGACCTCTGCTACAAGAGAAAGCAAACTTTTTTGCTAGACAGTTAGACATGCAAAATTTCACATGCTCCATGAGTTGGATAAACCGTTTAAAAGTACGACACAACATCGTCAGTGGTAAGATTGCTGGCGAGTCTTTATCAGTTCAACAAGGTGATGTAGTCGATTGGTTAGAAAAGGTTTGGCCTACTCTATGTGCGCGATTTAGAGATGATGAAATTTTTAATGCGGATGAGACCGGGCTGTTTTATAAATTAACTCCATTAATTAACTTTGAAATTTAAAGGTGAAAAATGTACAGGAGGAAAATTATCAAAGGAGAGAATTACTGTAATGGTGGCAGCCAACATAATTGGCACGGTTAAAAAAAAACCTCTCGTAATCGGAAAATCTCAACGTCCCAGATGTTTTAAAAATGTACTGCATTTGCCAGTGGATTATGAGAGCAACCGAAGAGCCTGGAAGATCGCTGACATTTTTAACAAATGGGTATGCGCATGGGATCGTGAACTTACAAAAAAGAACAAGTAAATCCTGCTGTTAGTTGACAACTGTCCTGCACATCCCCATATTGAAAACTTGAAAAACATAACCCTGGTGTTTCTGCCTCCAAACACGACATCAGTGTTGCAACCCATGGATCAAGGGATTATTCGAGCTTTGAAATCACATTTTCGTAAAAACCTTGTCCTGAAAATGATCCAGTTACTAGACAGCCGTGGAAGCAGTAGTGTTGAGTACCCAAAGATCACTGTTCTTGATGCTATTCTAATGATTCAAGATGCCTGGACCCAACTCAAGCAAGGGACAGTTTTTAACTGTTACAAACACGCTGGTTTTATCCGAAACAATGTAGACTGTAGCATAACTTTGAACGCAGATGATTTTAACGAAGGAGACAACGTACCGCTGAGCACTTGGGCGAGGGCTATTGATAAGCATCAGTTACCCATAACAAACGAGGACTTTGAACAATAAGCGTGTGTCGACGATGCTGTCGCCACTTGTGAAGAACCGTCTGATGAAAACATTGTGGAAAATATCATCATCAACGACGCGAATGGCAAAGATAGCGATGGTGATGATGACGAACAAGCGGAGAATCACCCTACCGTGAGTGTGTCTGATGTTCTGAAGGCTGCGGAAACGCTCAATGTGTTTGTTCAGACTAACTTCGATGATGATCTAATGAAAACAATGATGTCACGGATTCACAATGCTGTTCGAAGTTCTTACTACCGAACAAAAGCTTGTCAAAAACAAACTCAAATAACAGACTTTCTACGTTAGTAACAGAGTTTTTCATGCAGTGCGTGTGTATGTAATTTATCTCTTTGTATTACAGTACATTATGTACCTATGTTTATAATTGGAATGTGTAAGAACAATTAAAATAAAGTATATGTGATTAGACATCCTACAAAATGTTTTATTTACCTAAACCGTTTTGTACGTCATCCGGTTAGTACGACATAGTTTCGCCAGTCCCTTGAAGGTCGTTATATCCGGATTCTACTGTATATGTCTTCAATAGAGTTTAATGGATACTAGTAAAGTCTTTGTGTTCCATGTCTCAGCTTATTGGTGCAGAAGAAATACAGCACTGGTGTTGACCCCTTGATTCATCATTTTTTTTTTTACTGCAGGAAGGTGTGAGGCAGCGGTCCAGTACCTACATCTCCCCCACCCCTCCAATTCCAGCAATATCTAACAAAAAGTAAAAAAAAAAAAAAAAAAAATACTGCTATTTTTTTTTAGCCATGTTTCCCTTCCATCTATTGTATTTTATTTTTTTTTATCCATCCCCTTTTCGCAGAGAGAAGAGGCAACAAGATACTTTTTGTCAGTTCCTCCTACAAAAAATAACACGATACCGGCAAACTTATGCAGGACTGGAGGGATATAAAAGCCGCACTTCAAAACACTAGTGATGTCTGCAGTTATGTCATGAAATATTCAGTTGCATGTGTGGTAAATCTCACACAAAAACAATAATGTTTGAGCACAGTTGCATCATAAACACCTATTGAGATAGACACAATATTATGTAAGATGCCAGTTCACGAGACATTTACAACAATAGAAGAACAGTTCTAACACTACCTCATGGCCTCATGCATGCATGCAGACACGCAACCATACACACACTCGCTTCAACCTTGGGTGGTTTATTATTTAGCTTTTCCCTTTCTAGCCAGCCAGCTTGCCGGTGCCGACCAGATGGGCGGCAGACGTAGAATAACTGTGGCCTTCACACACTGCTGAGATATTTTAATTAAATAAATTATACTAACTCGTGGAGTTATATTTATTGAAACCAACATAGGCTAGTTATTTACCAACATATACAACCACACAATACATTGTTAATTTTTTTTTAATATAAAACTCGGCACAAAATTTGTGACTCATATGAGGATAAATATAGAAAATTTTAATAGAGATGGGCCAAGACTTGAAAACTCCAAGTGAGTCAAGCGAGAAGCTTCAGTTCAATTTGAATCAAAACTCTATAGTTTTTTTGTACTCTATGGGATGAGGTTTGACACAAGTTAAACTCGATACAAATTTGTCATGTGCAACAAGCATAAAATACATACCACTATTTTGCAAGCACTTTATAGAAAATCATAAAGATTATGATTTCCTGCAATGCAGTTTAATTATGTAAAATAATTGTACTTTAAGAACACTGCCTGAAATACATAAACAATAGGCCAGTGTAAATATTAATTTTTGAATATGAATAATAAACTTTTTGATTCGACCTCAAATACTAACACTTCAAAATAATGAATATTCGAATACCTGACATAGCTTACCTCATAGGTTTGTTATTTACCAACGTTCACTGCTGAGAGTAAATTATTTGTGCAATATAAATACACTTTTTTCGTGTTTAATGAGACTTCATAATCAAAAACATGAATATTAAGCAATGTTTTCAACACAGAAAAAATATTAAAAGTTTTTTTTTCTCGCTACTGTCTCGCTATCACATAATTCAAAATACTGCTTATTTTTGATCGCAACATCTGTTTCATCATAGATAGATACAGCAAGTAAGTTGCTACTGTATCAACTGGTGCTAAGATCGATTGTGACTAGTGGTGCACCGATGCGGATACCGATTAATCGTAATCGGCGATTATCTTAACGATTACTTTGCCGATTATCTACGTCCCCGCCTAATTAAGTAGGTTTTTACCGTGTAATATTTTGTTACACATTTTAGGACGAAATACGGTACTATTTGTAAATATTACAAAATTCATCCAACTCCGTCAGATCTTGATTACAGATATTTCGTTAAGTTTAATAAATCTCATTGCCTCGAACAATAAAAAAATACATTTTTCCTACACGTTTATTTACGTTATGTCTTTTGTTCTGTCTTTTGTTTAGTGGCCTTGTACATTACCTATAGCCAGAGACGTAAAATAGATGGCACACAATCAAAATACCACAAGTAGTTGCAGTGGATTTTATGACAATCAATCTTTTCGAGTCGTAGTAGCAGTTCAAAATTGCTGTCCCGATACCTTCTAGAGTTTATCACTGCGTTTTACCAACTCGTTATGGGCGTCTTGGGTAACATTATTGTGTTATTTGTATTTGACGTGAAAAGTGAAAAAGTATTTATAATTTTATATATTCAGTCAACATAAATAAAATCACATGTGCTAGAATTAGTTTTGTGTCATTTTTATATAATTATAGTGAGATGGCGAGTAGGGAGAAAAAAAGTAAAGTGTGGAAATATTTTTCTATAAACTCAAGTGAACAAAATAAAGCAACATGTTTACATTGTTAAACTGTAATTTCTCGTGGTGGCGGTAGTGGACTGACCAATCAGCAGGAATACCCTACTACTAACCTATGGAACCACATCAAGCAAATGCATCCTGATAAATTAGTGGAGAAGTGTGCTAATGTAACCACAGATGATTGTGATACAGATGGGGTTCCAAGAAAAGTATTATATTGGCTCAAACAAAAATAACAGACATCATGGAAAAGAAAATACTGAATGATGTGAATGACCCAAGAGCATTAGAACTGACACAGTTTATAGCTGAAATGATTTGTGAAGATATGCAACCTTATGTGATAGTCGATAATAATGCTAGTTTTCCACAACAAAAACTTACCCATTGTAAATTACAATTATTAGACTGTAGTTCTAGTTGTTTACAATAACAAATATAAATAGAAGTTAATTTAATTTACACTTTGCAATGACTTAATAGTGTATTTTATATATTTTTATACTGTTATTACTGTATTCTCAATTTTACCTAATCTTGTTATTAAATTCACATGGGAATAAAAATTTTTGTGTGCATTATTACACTTAAAAAAATTTGTTCTTTATAATCGGTAACTGAATCGGTATCTGCCGATTATTGCTCTCATAATCGGTAATCGGTAAAATCATATCGGTGCACCACTAATTGTGACTATAGATTTATTTATACACCCTTGAAACTATGACGTTTACTTCTTTTAATGCCTATCTCAATGGAGTGTCCATGTTTTGTGGCATGATAGTTGAAGTTTGAATGAACAAATATTCCATGTTTTGAATTGTTAACGCAAATTTTTCTGTGACTGTTTAGCGATTCAGTAGCGGGGGAAAAAAATACTTTTAATACTTGTTGCATGTTTAAAACGTCACTTATTATGAAGACCCACCAAAACATCAAAAAAGGGTATTTATATTATACAAATGACAATCTCAGCAGATAACTTTATTATATCACAAACTCACAAGGTATATGTCAAGTATTCGTAAGCAAAAGAATATTCACACAGGTCTACTCAGTACTGATGTTAGAAGTTTACACATCACTGGTGAGTACTAAAAGATTTACTTACTTTTTTTTTTATAACTTCATTAGTTTGACTGGACTAAAAATTATCAAGTCTGGACTCGACTTGAATGTACTATTACTTAATTCAGCTCAGCTCAACTCAAAAATTTGCAGATTCTATCTCTAATTTTTAGAGCAAGCTTCAAAATTAAATTAGTTAACATCAATATTTTTACACACGTTTCTTACTACAGTATGCTATATCTATAAATTTGTTTTAGTTGAATACAATGCAAATAAGAAAATATCATGATCGTGTAGTGGCTATTGAATCTGGATGCAAAACTGGAACAGGAGAAAGGATAGTTTACTTTTAATATATAATTGCATGGCTTACAAAGAGCAGCCAGTTCTGCAAAATTTATAAGTGTTGCACTTCCACAGAGCAGCATCTCTACGATGGGAGTAATCAAATGCGTAAAAGCATTCTACCGAATCAATTTAGCAGAGAATCATCACCAGTTCTAGTAATATTATAAATGTGAAAGTATGAACTCAGGTCGTTACTACTGAACCAACTGGGATAAAATTTGAAACAAAGATAGCCTATATACTAAATTAAAATGGACTGATGGAAAAACAGTTGCTTTCACCAAATTTCATATTGGTCAGGAAAAAATTTTCAAATTTAAATTAAGTTTGTGTAAATACAGTGAAAGTCCGTTGTAGCGAATACGGTCTATAACGTAAAGTCCGCTATAACGATAATTACCATCAGCACCGTCAGTTTTGCATATGCTGCGTAGGATAAAAATTTCGGAAATAACGAATGCAGCGTGGGCTCATTTTCGCTATAGCGATAGATTACACACCTGTAATTTTGCTCTAAAACAATGAGAAAACATCTACAATTTCCTTAATAAATGAGAAACAGCTTCGCACAATTCCACGCGTCCGGCAAATGAAACAACGCGCATGATGTGGCCGTCTTGGCAACACCGCACAAGGTGGGGCCCCACAGCGAGCATAGCTTGCCTCGCGGCGACGAAAGCAAGGCGAGGGCCCCGCTGCGAGCAATAGTTATTTAGAATCACGCCGACTGTAGCCCGTAAATGAGCATACCTCGTCTCACACTTGCATCGTAAGCGTTTCGTACAGTGTAGTTTCAGTGTACGGCACTACGCGCTGATGATAATGTTGACGTGTGCAGGGAGTTGACGAACACGGAACTTGTCGAGCTCGTCTCTTCTAATCAAAACGAAGCGGCGTCTGAAGATGATAACAATAATGAACCAAGTGACGTATCTGTTCCGCCGAAAACGTCAATGATGGAGGCACTTGACACAATCAGTCGTTTTTATCAGCATACAAATGCTTCGACGAAAGATTTGATGAACTTCCAAGAGGTCCAGTCGTTTATTTTGTCCAAAAGTATAGTGAAATCAAGGCAAACGAAAATTGATTCATTTTTTAAAAAGTGATTTTTAATTTTGTGTTATTTTCCAAGGGTCTGTATGAGTGATTATTTTTGTGTTACTGACCAATTGTCGGAAAAATTATTTTATATAATTTGTATGGTTGTCCAACGTAATTAGAGTTTTTTAAAAAAAAATTTTTGTGTTTGACATTTTTCATAGGTATCAACGTGAGTAATAATGTGACAAATTTTAAAATAAATTTCACTACATCTTTGAGTTTACATATTGTTAGTAAATATTCAAAACTCCGCAAAGATGCACCCGATATCATCAGCTTAGCACACATGTCTCCAGCAAACCAGCTGCGGTCAAAGCGACAGCAAGCGGCCGGCATGACCTTGCGTGACCCCGCCCGCCCGTCCCCATGTAAACAAAAAGCTGCGCGCTTAGCCACGATGTGCGTGACGGCCTTATCACGGCCACGCAGTCTCATATTTCGAAGTCGGCAAGTGCTGATATAGCTTAAAAATGTTATTTTAGTAAGTTTTAAGTATATTTCCTTTACTTTTGTTGTGAATTTCCATAGTAAAAACAAGTGAGAAAATAATATATATTTTAAAAATGCTACAAAAATAAGATTTTTTTTTAAATTTTGGTTGTAACGAAAATTCGCTATAACATAAACTTTTGGCGCCGTTGTAAATTTACGTTATAACGGACTTTTACTGTACTTACATTCCGCCTTCATGCATCTGTCTGGTGGCAAACTCCTATTAATTCTGACACCATGACACTTTTCAACAGAACAAAAACATTTATCCAAGGCATCATTTAATGCAAGTACTTAAGTTAACAGGAATGCCTTAATTGAATAAATTACAACAAATTACATAAACTGTATTATAATTCCTTTGCAACAATATTCCATCTGATCTATGTCATATTTTAGTATTGAGATTTCGATTTCCATACGGTAAATAGAAAACCAGAGCAATCACAGCTTCCACTCAAAACATTCATGGCAGAACACATTCAGCACACGTTTACATGGCCTAGTTTGGTTAGTATTCGCTCTGTGAAACTTTAAGAAATTACAAAACCATAACTTAAGGGTCATACGTGTATCCTTGGTGTGTGACTGCATCAAGGCATCAGGGAAATCTAAGTCAAAGTCCAGAAGTACATCATCATTTGAATCTGTTGACAGCATGTTTCCTAAGCTGCTGTCAGGCTGGCTTTCCGCCTGATGTTCAGTTTTGTCCGAGCTTCCTGATGGCAACGTTTCGTCATGATACTCTGCTTCAAAAAACAGCAATCTAAAACAAACAATTTTTTATGTATAAAATCTTAACATCATTTCAATATTTAATTAGTTTTGTTAATATTATTAAAAAAATGTTCCTAGTTTAATCATAATCACATAAGGAAAATGGTAATTAGTTACAAGAAACAATCATTACATTTTTTTATATACTAGTCAAAAAATTACTCAGCCATAACATTCTTACATATAAAAAAAATTGGTTGTCTGTAAAGTCGGTTTACGGACGATAGTTTAACGTGACAACGTCATAACAAAACATTGATGAAATGATTGATTGATTCAGAAGAAAATGAAATATATTCGGCCAGAGACTGAGCCGTAATAGGTTTTTGCAACCAAACCATTTTTAGGCATTAAAAATATTATATTCCTTGAGGAAGAAATTTTTTTTAAATTTTTCTATCTTTTGTATGATAAAATCTACCTCTGCATACTTTTATGAATAAAATTGAATCATTTTTATTGAATTAAAACTATTTTGTATGGATACAAAGAAGGAGTGAAATGAAATCTACAATTTAATTAATAAATTTACTTTTATTTGCATTCATTAATTCAAATATATTTATTACTTTTGAAGTGTCATGCGCGCCGTATTTATTTTTACAAGTACAAAAAAAAAATTCAGCCACCGGGGTTTGATCTGTCAACCTATCGATTGGTAGTCAGCGTTGCTAATCGCACAGCCACGAGGCCATATTCAATTGTTTCAGATGTTATAAATTAACAATATTCCACGCACAATATTTGTTTGAATTTCTTTTAACTAGCATATTCTCTGTTGGACTCGAAATATTTACACGCTCGTGGGCTCATAACTATAATACGGTGTGTGATTTAGTTGATCAAATAAAAACTCATGACAAATAATTACCAATGTCAAACTAAAGCGTGAAAAGTATCATACCAGCAATAAATATTTAGTTACACAGCTAAAACAATACTCATACAACACTGTTTAAATATACTGATTTGCACTAGTAATTAAAATAATACGTACTTGTAAGAACGCCATTTCCTTGCGAATATACTCCCGTGGCGCGGTGCACAACAATAACCTCGAACGCCGCCACGTGCCGGCCGAGTTCTCTGTACCGTCCGCAACATACCAGAGAGATTCCGCGAATGCATAAACAGGACACATCCATAGTGGGACATCCGTAGTGGGACATCCGTAGTAGGACAATTTTTCATGCGTGCAGCCAGCGTTCATCGATTTATTAGACAGACGTTGTCACGTCAAAAACATAAAAAGTATAATTTTTTGCATCAGCCATGTAATACAACTAAATTTTGACCACAACAGTTGGCTCACATTTAATTTATCTACTTTAGAACCCTATTACAAATTAACTTTAAACATTATCCTGCCAGAAGTACCAAACTGACACTAGTTTACAGGCATCAATTACACAAAATGTCAAATTGTTATGGATAAAAACTTTATTACTAAATCTTACTCTAGTGTGCATGAAATAAAATGTAAAAAAAAAATGTGTAGAAACTAACCTGAAAAAAATTTCAGAAACCACCCAATGTAGAAGATGCACTTTCAATGACATTTTAAGGTCCCACCTACATATAGCACAATCTCAGGGCTTTACATAGCAGTCTGTTATTCAATGAATACAAGCCTTCGTTCAGGGATTTGGCTTTGAATAGCATTTAGAACATTACTGGTACTAATGTGTATGTTGGTGTGCCTCTGTTTAAAGTGTATTTTAGTGAGTGTTAGTAAAGCGAAAACTGGTACTATACAAAATGATTTTCAGAAAAATTTTTTTTTTGGGATTATATAAATATAATAATTACATAAATTAAACATTTGAAATTTGTTAAGTGTGTGAAAATTATAAGTTGTTTTCAAGTTGCTACAAATAGTATCAGTATTTTAAACCTTTTCAATATTTAATATATTAAAACAACATTAAACACAAAAAGAAACTGAGTAAAATATTTTATCTAGATGAAGCCATCCTACAGGGAAGATTAGAAGTAGTACTGCAACTATGTATATTTTCAGCCCCGATTAAGTAATAATTTATTTTAATTTATATTTATTCGTTCCATGTATATATTTTATTATTTGAAAACTCTTTGGAATTGATATGTCTGTCTATGTAATTGAAACTCTACGACTAAAACTAACGTTTGAGACTGGCAATTGCAAGGACCCCTCTAGGAGCAATTGAAATTTAAACGGTAAATTGCTAACTTGACACCGTGTTTATTAATTTAAAATGTTATTCCTATATGTATTTATTTAAATTTAATGTGAGATTTTGTGTTCCGCGCTATTGTTGCGCACGGAATTGATGTGTTTTATTTAAAATAATGTAACTATCATTAATTCTCGGCCAATCAGTAGCCGTATTTTAAATGTGGCACGCATTGTTAGATTACTTAAATTAAGAATGTTTTTAAGGAGAATGTAATGGCCTATTAATGGATGGACACGTATAAGACATCGTCGGAAATTTATCCTGAAGAATAGATAATCAGAAATAGGCATCTGCACCAAAGGATGAAATAAACGTATTGTTTAAGCGTCAGTTAATATTATTAGGGCTTTATCCAAAAGGATAAGTTACTAGGAGTACATAAATACGTGAGTAAGAAATGACTGTGTCTGTTACTCCATTTCGTTAGTACGAAACACGTATCACATCCATACTTAGTTATTTTACAGCCTAATTTCAAGAAAGACATTGATAAACTGAAATATTGTAATATTAACTACGTGAATCTAATTTGACACTTTTTTTTTTACTTTCAACCTTAATTACCCAGTGGTCTGGGAGAGCGAGACTCAAGCTCTACTGACTTGAATTATTTTGATCTAGCCGAGGTAAAGACTTATGTAAATCATAATTATATACTGAATCTGAGATTTTTGAACCCGAACAAAAGACACACTTGATTATTTAATAAATGTGTGCATCATCACTCCAGACATTTTCCTATATATATATTCCCCCCCCGTCTCTCTCTTCGTCTCTCTCCGTATCAGTCTCCGCCTCTCTCTCTCTCTCTCTCCGTCTCTCTCTCTCTCTCCGTCTCTCTCTCTGTCTCTCTGTCTGTCTCTCTGTCTCTCTCTCTCTCACCCTCTCTGTGTGTGTGTGTGTGTGTTTTTTCTGCAGTGCCAACAATTGTTAGGATTTTGAAAGAAATAAATATTTTTACTTTTTGATATAAACCTGAGATACTTTGAATTTCATTAATAAATAATTAAATTTATCATTGTGTTTTTACTTATTACCAACTGTATCCTTATCTATAAATTTATGTGTATACCTATCTATGTGTCAATACAAGTAAATAGCAACAGCAGTTAAACTAGTAGTTAGCACATAGCTAGCAGCACATAATAAATTGACTTACCTAACTAAGTGAGAGACTCGTAAGGAACTCTACAAAGTAGTGATGTACCGATGTCATGGTTTTAGTATTGGTATCGGCAGATATTGCCAATTTTCTGAATTTCAAATATAATTGTTTCCTACTGACACTTAAAAAGTCAATATCCATGAAAAAAAAGTACAACAATTTTATACTCAGGCATCACCTAAATCTTCTATTTACTTGTTTACAGTTCCGTGGTCATCTTTTACTCCAATTTTTCTGTAATTAAGGGATGTAACTAAATGTTGTGCTTGTTAATTAGTCAAAGGCATAATATATATTGTGCTATGCACAAATTTAAGTGGTAAAATACTTTTTTTTTGTCATACCAAACTTCTTATAATAAATAATTATTTTAAGGTATTGACTTATTTACTTAAAAATATTGCATTTCTGGAGACTTGCACTGTGATTATTTACGAAACATATTAATCGGTTTTTTATTGGTTGTCGGATCTGTTAAAAAAAAGTATCGGGAATTGGATCAGTACCTGTTTTTATCCTTACTGCCCAACACTAATTAGAAGGTAATTTTTTCAGTTACTGCATACACTATTGTATTGAGCTGGGCTGTGGCAATAAAGGAAAGTTCTCACAAGGTTCAGCTAAGCAATGGTAGGTGGATAATGCAAGCCTGCGAGCTGGTGAGGCACTCAAGCCAAGACTGAAGGCAAGCACCACAGATAGTTACAACAACATACATCATACAAACAAGGCAGCCATTGTTCACATTCCCGACATAGCCACAGGTACCTATGTGTTCTACCCATTAGCACACAAAAAATGTACTTTTGCTTTCAAAACAATGCAGTTAAAAATAAAGGCGAAGTCAATACATGCAAAAAGTTATTACTATAAACAGAGTGTCCATAAAAGAATGTCCCAGTTAAAATGGTATATCATAACAGATTATTTTAGACTATTTACAACAAATAATACACAAAATTGAAGGTAAACGAACCTAGTTTTTCTTACAAATGTTCAATATGTGCACCTTTAATTATACATCATACATCCAACCTAAAGTCCAATTCTTTGGACTTTGGTTAACAGTCCGGAGTAATGGAAGAGATAAATAGCCTCTTCAATTCTGTGTCTCAACTCTGGCAAATCGTTATATAGTAGCAGAAGGTAGACACTATCCTTACTAATATTATAAATGTGATTGTGAGTTTATTTCTTTGTTTTTTTTTTTGTTACGCTTTCATGCAGAAACTACTCAACCGATCATCATGAAATTTTGTCTGTATATTTTCAAGGGTATAGTAAAGGACATAGGTAACTTTTTACATATAAAAAAATATATATCTTTTCGAAGGGCAAAAAAATATGATATTGGTATGTATGATCGTCCGACTGAGAGTTTGATTAATTTGAATGAATTTTAAGGCAATATTGCGTTTCAAAAAGTAAATTAAATAATTCACCAATCTAATACTGTAATACCGGCATCAATTCACTATTCAATTTAGTATAGCATCTGCTTCCACATTTAATTTTATTTTTCTGTCACTGCCAAGCAATACTTCAACCTTTTTAATGGTGTCTATTTTCTTCTCACTCTATTTTCAGTTTTTACTCCATTTTCTTTTTCGAAATGCCTTGCAAACGTAAATCAAAACTGTCTAAGAATTCATCTCGGGCCCAGGTGGCAAAAATTGCTCGAACTCAAGAATATTCCGTTCATGCAGAATTAAGAAGACAAGAACAAGTGAGGCAGCAATCTGATTTGAGAGCCGGTGAAATAACTTCTCAGAGACAAAAAAGGTTAGAGGGCCAAGCCAACCGTCAAACTTCTTTGAGAGCAACTGAGACGCCTCTTCAAAAACGGATTCGTTAAATGAGCAAGCTGAACGCCAAGCTTATTTTTGCTATTACCATCAACAAAGCGCAAGGGCAAACATTGCAGGTAGCAGGGGTGCATTTGGAAAAGCCATGCTTTTCCCATGGCCAACTATATGTAGCCTGTTAAGGTGTGTCCAATGCCCAAAATCTACACATATTTGCACCAGACCGAAAAACATATAATATAGTATACAGGAGCATCCTAGAATAATACTCTGATTTAAGTTCTTTTAAAGAAAAATTAATCTGTTATACATTAATATTTTGAACATTTTAAAATGTTAGTATTTAAAATTATTTATTTTTTGAAATAGTGAAACATATTTTAATAAAGTATGTTTTCAGTTTTTTTAAATAAATTGTATGTTAGAATTTTTAAATACTGATGATCCCAGTCACGCAATAAAAAAAACCAATTACCACATTATTTTATTTTCTTTGCAATGACCTTTGATACTTATTTAAGGACATCAACGCGAGCGAAGCCGCGGGTAAAAGCTAGTCTTTCATAAAGGCCAAAAGGAAAAAATTGCATGGCATTATGTCAGGTGAACTTGGAGGCCAGCGAAAAAGAGCTCTGTCGTCTCAACCATTATGACCAATCCAACGGTCAGGGACTTCAACGTTCAACCACTATTGTACCAAGAGATTCAAATGAGGAGGGGCTCCATCCGGTTACCAAATAATTTTTTACAGATTCACCCTCTACTAATTGGGGAAAGAGCCATTCTTTTGAGCTGCAAGTGACAAAACAACAAAGCAGTATTCACGCATGCGCTTATCTAAAACTGTTTGAGTGACTCTTTAATTATAACCTTGCACCAAAACTCTACAACGCTTATGGTTGATACTATTAAATTTTTTAGCTGTGACATTCTTTTATGGACATTCTGTATTTATATTAAGCCACACAAATTTTGAGATTCATTTGGTGGCAGTCTAAGCTTGAAAGTTTTCTGCACACTAAGGAAAAAACAACATTAACTGTAACGTATCTCACTCATTACAGTTAATTGGTTGGCTCACTTTAGCACTGATCACGTGATCAGCTTATGACTGGTTGTGGTCATTGTGGGTGTATCAAAATTGGTAGTTAAAATCATCCAAGCAAGAAAAAAAATACATATTTAAATTCTACTCTGTAACCAAACAAATTCACTAAATTTGTGGATCTGCCATCCCATCTATTATGTCCTAAGCTGAGGTTGAGAAAGTAAACAAAAGTGGATAAAAGTGACACAGGTGACACAGAACATGCAGTTAAAAGGTCCTTACACTGTTCAGGGTGGCCACCCAACCAGGAATACAGGGAAACCGGGATTAAGCCGTGAATTTATTTTGTGTGGTGAATTCCTGGAAAAATCCTATAATATTTTTATGAAACCGGGAATTTATTCTATTGACTCTTTTAATGCATTTATAAGGTGTGTTTTACTTATATTTGCATGAATCACTTCAATTAGAGAGTAGACGTGATTAACGTAACAAGAAATTAGTTAACTGTACATTAGCTGTCACTAAACTGAATGTTCCAACTTGAATACAGTCTTAAACTTCTTAGGTAAAGAGTTTAGTATCATTATGGCCCTACAGTAGACAATGTATTAGTGCCAATCGGAAAAAATTCTTAAAATGTAATGTTTTTGTTCCATCTTGTTTTAAAAGTTTTCTTTTTCTTTCTCCCAGCCCCAGAACTCAGCACAAGTACTGGTTCCTCTTCGCAAACACCCGTGATGAAACATTTTGTTATTAATGAAGTTGTAACCAAGGCAGAAATCATATGGTGTCTGCACAGTGTCATGAAACATTTTTCATTTCGGAGTGCTGCAAGTAGCGTGTCATGTTTTGCCAATATGTTCTCAGACAGCGAGATAGCTGGGAAAATACAAATGCAAAGGACAAACATTGCATACAGCATTGTGCATGGATTGGCACCATTTTACAAGCAAGAACTTCTTTCTTTTGTAGGGATAGCGGACCACATAGTAGTTGGGTTTGATGAAAGCTTGAACAAAATTTCACAGAAACAACAAATGGATACAGTAGAACCCCGATTATCCGCGACTCGATCATCCGATTCGCGGATTAACCGCAATTTATGTCCATCAAGTCCAATTTTTTAGTTACATATAACCAATGATTCAATGTGTATGTAAATGTTAAAATACATTGCAAAATGTATGTTGGGCAAAGTACTTTGACTCAGTGATGTTTATATACACAGAAAGTTAAAAAAAATACTAGTACATACATACGTATGTACATACTATTTTTGTGTTCCATGTTACGTGAATAGATTATACACTGGTGCGCGATTCCATGTCCGCATGACCGGACTGTACACTCCCGCGCGCAGCACGGCGCCGTGCCACAGAGATTACCCGGCGCATGGAGACAGTCCATTAGTATACGTTGTTGAAGCGTGAAGGTGGTGATAATTTTATGTATTGTAACAGTGATCTGCATTCCGACGGATTATACCGTAGTGTTGTGCGGAAGTGTTGAGCGTAACATTTCATCATGTCATCAAATGCACAGAAAAGAAAGCGAGTGGTACTGTCCATCGATAGCAAAAAAAAATTATAGAAAGATTTCAGAGTGGAGAAACGATTGCAAAACTTGCGACTGAGTTTGATGTCAGTGCGCGACATCATAAAAAATCACGAAAAAATACATCAGTTTGCTTCACAGGCTGACACTTCAAGTGGATTAAATAAACGCAAGACGATGAAAGAATCCACATTTAGCAGCTTGGACGCTTGTTTGTTTGAATGGTTTCAACAGAAAAGGTCGGAGGGTGTACCACTAAGTGGCGTAATTTTATCACAGCAGGCGCAAATTTAAAAAAAAAACTAGGCCTGACAGAAGAATTTAGTACATCACGAGGTTGGTTGGCAAGATTTAAAGATTGTCATGGAATAAGAGAATTGTCCTTGGAAGGTGAAAAACTTAGCGGCGATACCGAAGGGGCAAGCGCATTTAAAAAGGAGTTCCAGCGGATTACTGACAGACACAACTTTGTTCCGGGCCAAGTGTATAATGGAGACGAAACTGGTTTGAACTGGAAGTGCCTACCAAGTAAAACACTTGCAGCATCAGCAGAAACGTCTGCGCCTGGCCACAAATTGAGTAAAGAAATAATCACAATCATGTGTTGTGCTAATGCTAGTGGAGAAGATAAACTAAAATTAGTGTGTGTCGGGAAAGCAAAACAGCCACGGTAATTTAAGGGCACGGAAATGAAATATTTTCCAGCTGATTACTATCACAATAAATCTGCTTGGATGACTCGAGAAATATTTAAACTTTGGTTCCATTCCAAATTTGTACCACATTCTATAAACAAACCAGTAGTTTATAGTAATTAATAATGTTATTTAATTTCAAAATTTGTATATATTTATTTGTGAAGTATTGCCACAACTTGTGTTTTGGGGAACTTTCTTCTTTTTCTTTTCATTATACTTCATAGTAACTTTTAACAACGATATCTTTGGATTTAAAAATATTTATTTGCCTACTTCCTCTATTCTTGCTTTTGAATTACAAGTTCGATGGAGAATTTTTATTAGGAATGGTGAATTCGAACGGCGAGCATGAAAGAAAATGATAAGCAGCAAACTTGACTGAGACTTCGAGAAATGTACGAATCTAAAATTTATATAAAACTTAAAGTTCATCGCTGCCAATATTCAACCAGAACTACATAATCGTCGTCGAAGGTATTCAAGAACTACATAGTCGTCATCGAAGATAGACCAGAACTACATAATTGTCATCAAAGATAGTCAAGAACTACATATGCGTCATCGAGGATAGTAAATCGCTGCATCATTGTCAAGAATGTGAACAACTGCCCTTCGTCGTCATCAAGAATCACCGGTTTGGAGACCCATCAACTAACAGTCGCTGTCCACATCGGGACCTGTACCACATCCAGCTGTACACACCGAGGGCTGCTGTTCCTGTGGAGTCATCATCAGGAAGATCGAGAAGCCGCTGTTCCTGTGGAGTCATCATCAGGAAGATCGAGAAGTCGCTGTTACTGTGGAGTCATCATCAGGAAGATCGAGAACTAGGACATCACTACGTCAGTACGAATGTAGTTACTGAGATCCGCAGTTCACGGTATAGTTGAAATACCATATCTTAAGGTGGTATTGTCCTTAACTTGCGGCATATTCTGAGGTAACTATGAACTATGAGAAAATTTTACATCTTTCCAACTCCACAAGCTTATAATTAATAGCAGTACATAACCCGACAGCAGTGTATCAATCTTATGACTGATTCACCTACTTACACCCATATAACCTGAGATACTAATCGAAGAGTCCCGTTTGAGCTAAAATAAGTTAAAACTTTACTACATTTGAATATAGCAATATTTATAATATCAAGTTTCAAGATGATATTGCAATATAAATATTAAATTTTTATTTGAAGAGGTGTCCTATTACACAGGTTGTGCAATATTAATCTTATAAACCATCCTACTGAATATAGTTATTCTTGTAAAAATTCCAATTAGAATGTTGTAATGTGAAAACAATATCATTTCCAGTAATATAACTATTCATATTACAACAGTGAATCGTTTGCGTTATCATTGAAATTGGAGTAAAAATTAAGATTAATAAGTATAATTTTGTGTTTATAAATAACACAGTGGATCACCTTAACATAACGTGTTACTGATTGTTATTGATTCACCACCAATAATCATAAACATATACTCAGAGATCATATATGTTCTTTAGAGTTTCTCAAATATGGTATTAACCAAATTACTTTCTTTGTTGGTCTGCCAATAACCGGGCTAGTCAGATTAAAATAGGCGATCACAATGTTTCTGAATTTTTGAAGTCAAGAGGTTTGCCGGTCAAATCAGTGCTTTTCTTAGATAATGCACCATCTCATCCAAATGAAAACGTGTTGAAATCAGCAGATGGAAAATTTTTGATTTTATTTGCCTCCAAATGTGACTTCGCTTATTCAGCCAATGGATCAAGGTGTAATTGTAACATTAAAGAGGCATTACTGACGAGAACTCTTAAACTTACTGCTGGAGGAAGATAGGGCAATGGTTCAGTTTTGGAAAAACATGAACTTAAAGGAAGCAATTTATCTTGTTGTTAAGGCGTGGGGAATGGTCTTGAAAGTAAACATAGTCAGATCTTGGAGGAAGTTGTATTGTGACATTGAAGGTTCAGCTGATAACTTCCACAGCTTTGAAAAAAAAGACATTGAGACGGAAAACTTTGCTGAGTCGCTTCATTCAATTATAAAAAACAATGAGCAATTTGCTCATGTTGATGAAGAAAACATAGAGGAATGGCTACAAACTGACATCTTGCTTCCTGGGTATGAAATTAAAAGTGATGACAACATTGTCAGTTCGAACACATGTGCGGCCGCCGATGTCAGTTCAAGTGATGAGGGCGACGGGGAAGATTTGACTCCAGCAAAACGTGTGAATCTGCAAACTGTGTTAGAGTCAACAGAAACACTTCTACAGTTTATGGAACAGGAAGAAGATAGTGAGTTCTCAGATATTCTTACATTAAGAAAAGTAAGATTAAACAACAAACGAAAAATAAACAAGTCGCGACAGAAAAAAGTAACAGACTTCTTTAAAAACTGTAGAAGACTTAACACATTTTCCTTAAAATGCTTAAAATGTGTTCAAAGTTCTAAACATCTAGTTTTATAATGTTCTTAAGATAACTTTTGTAAAAGTTTGTACCGAATTCCTTTGTTTTAAAATGCAAACCGCTCCACTTCAACTCCTCACTATGAATGTGAGTCACGCTGTAGAGGCCAGTAAATCATTCCTCTCGGTGACAGTGACGACAGTAGTGACGAAGATAGTGGTGGTAAGTCTGACTCAAGTCTGGAAGGGATAGCACCACTGCCAGATAGTGATTAGGTGAGTACTAAATCGTAACACTATCATATTGTTGTCTTACGTTACGGTGCTATTTTATTGATTATTCAAAACATAAACATTGTTTGCTTTTGTGTCCTGAACAGTAACGGCACCATTTTCCTGTTATATTACTTCTCCGTTTTTTTATTAGCACCGACTGTACTGAAGTGTGTGTGTTGCAACTAGTGCTTGGCACGCAAGATAAATTCAGCCTATCACTTGCTGACGTGGCGCAGTGATACGACGGTGTTTATTTCAAAACTCAGCTAAGAGTGAACGGAGAATAGATATAACGACCCCTCACGGTTCCCGAGATTAGGGTTGTTATAGAGAGGTGGTCGTTATAAGATTTCCGACACATCTGCAACCCTATGTCATAATAGGCCGTTTTTGCATTAAGTCCAAGTTCAGCAAGCTAAAAATAAAAAAATCTAACATTTAAAATTTATATAAATAAAGGGGGATAAAAACACCGTGAATTATATGAGACAGAGACACCGTTTCAAAACCATGAAATCAAGTCTCAGTGCACTGGTATGAAAAATCTTATCTCGAAAAGAATTTTAAAGGCAGTCGTTCTGTAAAACAATAACCAGCCCGATGGTATTACTGACAACAGAGCAATGAGCGAAGTGTGGCAGCGTCGCTTACGAGCGATGAAAAGAATGTGTGACCTTGGCAGCTATCAGCTGTCTTGGGCCCTCAGACTGGCCGGGCGGCTAGCCACACACCTCGGTACAAAAATGACTCGCGTGCCCATGTCTCCGCACACGAAAGACTTAAAAACCACTGCTGCCCAGCACTAAGCAGCCTGCTTCTATGTCAACAACGCACATGCACACAAAGCATGTGTATATTTATATGTAATCTCCGAATGTCCACAGATGGCTGTCTGTGGGCTAATGACCTTTGAGGAAAGCATGACTCGGCTAACCACGATTTTCGATTATCCGACTCACTTGTCCCCTTCATTAACACAGATAATCGGGGTTCTACTGTATTTATGTTAGATATTGGAGTGTTGAAACCTCAAGAGTCACAACAAGGTACTACATCTCGTCTGTATTCTTGGGAAGAACTTGTGCAGACGATTTGCTGAATGGTCTTGAGGCAGAAATTAAATCAGATAATTTTAAGAAGATAGTTCAGTTAACAATGGATGGACCAAATGTAAATCTGAAATTATTCAGGAATCTGTGTACAGTAATGAAAGAAGGCCCAGAGTCAACTTTTCCATTGAACATCGGTAGTTGTGGCCTGCATTCTTTGCATGGTGCTTTTAAAGCAACAATAAAAAGTACTTCTTGGACAGTCGTACAGTTTCTTCGTGCACTGTACTACCTGTTCAAATGTTCAAAGACTCTCCTGCTCGAAGAGCAAAGTTCATTGAATGTACTGGCTGCAAAACTTTTCCATTGAAGTTCTGTGCAATAAGGTGGATTGGGAACATTTCTGTTGCAGTAAGAGCTCAAGCAATATTCCCTCATGTGCAGAAGTTTGTCAAAGAAGCAGAAAAGGATAAGAATTCTGTTACAGCTTGCAATAGTTTTAGAGTTGTGTCGAAGGCTATGATGAATAAGTTTCTGTGTGCTGAGCTTTCATTTTTCATTGTCATTGCAAACTTTGTAGAGCCATTCCTTCGTGAATTTCAGACTGACAAACCTATGGTACCATTTTTGTATAATGAGCTTACATCAGTTGCTAAAACTGTAATAGAAAGAGTTGTGAAAGCTGAAGTAATGGAAGGGGTTTCATCATTGAAAAAAATTGATCTATCCCAGAGCAGCAACCTAATACCACTGAAGAAAATTGATTTGGGTTTTTCTACCAGGAGTTCACTTAAGAAAATAAGTTCAACAGAATTGGAAAGAGTTCATTTCTGTAAGGAATGCCAAGCAGGTCTCCTTGGGTTGTTGAAAAAATTGTTGGAAAAATCACCACTTGAATATCGACTTACTAAAGCCGCCTCGTGTCTAGACCCAAACTTGGTAGCTGCCAACCCAACAGTAGTTCAACTGAGGTTAACATCTTGTCTAGAAATATTAATTGAGAACAACTGGATGTCCGGTACAACAGCTGACAAAGTGAAACAAGAGTATAAAAATGTGTGTTTATATTCTAACAACTTTGAGATGTTGAAAAGTTTCAAGAGGAGTGAAACACGTCTTGATGATTTCTGGGTTTCACTTTTGGAGTCTTGCAAAGAAGAATGTGCCAATTTAATGCTCTTCGTAAAAATAATATTGATTTTATCTCATGGTAATGCATTTTTGGAGAGAGGATTTTCCATTAATTCAGAATGTATTCTAGAGAATCAATCAGAAATCAGTTTAATTGCTCTCAGACAAGTTTACGATGCCGTTGCAGTTTCTGGAGGTGTTACATCTGTTGAAGTGTGTAAGAAAATGCTACATTCAGTCAGGAATGCACACTCTCGCTACGTAGAGTACTCAGAGAGAGTAAGAGCTGAGGAGCAACAGTTATCGCAAGAATCAAGGGAGAGAAAACGTATAAATGAAGAAAAACGACTCAGAGTTTAAAAAGGCTAAATTACTGTGTTTTCTCGTATAATCGTCGCACATTTTATACTAAAATCAAGTTTTAAAAGCCGGGGTGTGACAATTATAAGGAAAAAAAAAATTTGTTAGGTAAAGTTATTCATAAAAACAAAACCCGGTCATGGAAAGTACGTTTATTTAAAAAAGGTGGAGTATACAATAGCATGCCAAACAATCTATATTAATAATTCCTTAAACAAAAACCTTTCTTCAACTTTAAATAGAAAAACCAAAACTCTAACGCGAACACAAGCCACTTGAATCTGACGTGAACTAACGTGTCGTAGTACACACTTGCCACGAAAGAATGCGGGCTATCAAATGTAGTTAACTCGGCACCGGAAAGAGAGCGCGCGTTGCATCCAATCGGAGAGATATCGATATTCGACTACATGCACGCGCTCTATACGGGAAGCAACATAACCAAACATGTATGATGCGCTGGCTACATTTTTATAAGCGGTACGCCGCGGTAACGCAGACAATCAGATAAAGGAAATACCGTTTAAAAAGTCTTTAAAAGAAAATTTACACGTCAGACAACTTTGTATTTCCGTTAATTTAATAAATAAGTGGTAATGACCGAAATTAAATTTTAGATTATACCTACACCGCGGCGACGCATACGATCAGATAAAGAAAATAACGTTTAAAAACGTCTTTATAAGAAAATTTACACGTCAAACAACTTCGTATTTTTCCGTTAATTTATTAAGTAAGTGGTAATGACCGAATAAATATTAGATTTCTACTTTAAAATACATCATTTTATACGGAAAAGATACCTACACAAAGCGCTCGGCATCTACTAGCAGGACCAAAAACATCATGCGACGTTTACGCGAGAAGTTTTTTTATCCCAATTTTGACAGCCTAAAATATGGTAGCGACAATTACGCGTGTGCGACCATTATGCGATAAAACTCGGTACTTAGTGAATCAGCAAAGGAAGTAGCTGCTATCGAAGAGCAAATAAAGTCTTTGCAAAAATTAATGGATGTATTAGGCCTATGTTTTGACACATATGCATTGTTCTATTGAGATTTAATGAAAATGACATGTAGTTGTTTTTAATATTTTTACTTGATCTGTTGCAGTATTTATCTGGCGAATGAGATGAATCAAAATGTAATTAATTAGTGAGGAAGTTGAAATTCCCAGAGATTGTTTTGACACAATGTGACTTCACTTTTTTGCATTTGTTTGTAATTAGATATACATACTCATTTATTTCTTGATTATCATGTTTAATATTTGTTGTGCATTAACTTTTGATGTTTTGTGCACTGTGGTTAAGATAGGGTATTGTGATCTACTTAGAGGCAATGAAAATGACTTGAGGTGTGTTTGTTTTTTGTTTTGTTTCTTGTTTGGCTTCAATTTTTCAGACATCCTAGGTGAATAAAAATGTTGTAATCAGTAAAGAAGTTGAAATGCCCACATATGTTTTGACATGGTGAATTCACTTTTTTTTTAATTATATGTACATGTTTGGTTATTTCCTGATTATCATGTTTGTTATTTGAATGTGTCAAACTCAAGAAGTATACTGTGTTGTGGTTAAGGCTGACGAACTGAGAGACACACAAGCAAGCATGGTGAGAATTTATTCTTTTAATATTACCGTATTTATGCAGATATAGGCCGCGTGCGGATACAGGCCGCACCCTAAATTTTTGATTAAAGTCTTAGAACAAATTAATATCTCAAAAAGAGGCCGCACTGAAATGCTAATGAGCGGCAATCACGAAGTACGTACCTATTCACAGAGCGATCATGGCAACTGCGCGCCATCGATAAGAGCGTGCTGGCAACAGCGGAGTTTGACCTTGTCTGCATCCTGTGTATAGTTTATCCTCCTACTCCCCCGCCCCGCCTCCATGGCTTTGGTAGCCATACACAGGCAGCGGACTTTGTTGACCTTGTAGTTCCCCCCCCCCCCCGGCCTCCCCCCTTGCATTCTTTCAGTTCCGTTATCTGTGTCGCCCACTTCTCCCCTCCCTGTTCATCCTTGTTTCCACGTACCGGTAATTACCACCGTTGTTTATGAGAGTCGTGCTGCATAGCTACCTACGTAAACGTGTACTGGAAATTTCAGTCATATTTTTACAAAGTTTAATATTTATATTTATTTTCATTTACATATATTTATTTATATTTTGTGTGTGTCGGAGATGGGAAAAGACAGAGCTAGTCTGAAAGTAGTACAGTATGCACAGGAGCACG
Organism: Bacillus rossius redtenbacheri; assembly: GCF_032445375.1. Classification (NCBI taxonomy): domain Eukaryota; kingdom Metazoa; phylum Arthropoda; class Insecta; order Phasmatodea; family Bacillidae; genus Bacillus; species Bacillus rossius. Next base: position 115,944,892 of record NC_086330.1, on the reverse strand, counting down.
GTAAGAGAGAGGCGGGAAGGAGATTTGAAGTGGACGAGAAGAACGTGTGAAGATGGGTGATACAGAAAGAGAAGTTGCAAGGCATAAAAAAAAAAAAATGTACCTTACGAGAACAGAAGCCGAAATATCCGGAGGTGGAAGATGAATTGTACCAGTTCGTCCTCAGCACAAGGCAAAATGGTTTCGCTGTTACTACTGAAATGTTGCTGTTCGAAGGCAGCAGAATCGCAAGAAGACATGGCATACCCGTCACCGAATTCAAGGTTAGTTATGGGTGGGCGAGGCGTTTTATGGACAGAAAAGAACTCAGTTTAAGGAGACGGACATCCATTGCTCAGAAACTTCCAGAAAGCTATGAAGAGAAGTTGATAAGTTTTCAGAGGTTTATTATAAATTTGAGAAAGCAACACAACTACCAACTAGGGCAAATTGGAAACGCTGATCAGACGCCGGTATATTTTGATATGCCGGAAGCCACGACAGTCACGCCTTCGGGTTCTCGCTCGGTGAAGATACTTGGTACTGGAGCAGACAAGCAAAGATGTACTGTCATGTTATGTGTGACGGCAGATGGCAGAAAACTACCACCATATGTAGTATTCAAGCGCAAAACCTTGCCAAAGGAGAAATTTCCATCGGGAGTCATAGTGCGGGTCCAGGAAAAAGGGTGGATGTCTGAAGATTTGGTCAAGGACTGGCTCTCGTGTGTGTGGTGTCGACGGCCAGGGGGACTTTTGCGTATGAAATCATTGCTTGTTCTGGACAGCTACAAAGGCCATCTCACGGAGGGTGTAAAGAAGCAGATCCAGGAAGGAAAAACCGATTTGGCCGTTATACCAGGCGGTATGACAAGCATGCTGCAGCCGCTCGACGTGGTCATTAACCACCCCTTCAAAGTGCACATGCGTCGTTTGTACAACGAATGGATCCGGTCCCATCACGAGACAACAAAATCAGGCCGTCCGAAACGAGCTTCGCTGGCAGAAGTGTGTCGGTGGATCCTTGCAGCCTGGCGATCCATTTCTGAAGACTTAGTGAAGAAGAGTTTCAAGGTTACAGGTATCTAGTCGGAAATGGACGGCTCAGAAGATGACGCATTGTGGGATGCGCGAGAAGACGAAGCAGGCGACCCAAATGAACCAGAAGAAGACAATGATGAGGAAAGTGACAGCGAGAGTGCGTAAATTGGATTTTTTTAACAAAGAGATGTACGTACGGTATATGTAAAGTGTTTTTTTTCCCCTAAGATTTACGGTATATGTAGTGTGTTCTTTTTACGGTAAGTAAATTTCATCAGTGTTTGTAGTGTCAGCTTTTTGATTTACTGTTATACATACAGAAAGAAAAGCATGTGCACTGTGCTTTATACAGTGAAACCTCTATTTAACAAATCTCAAGGGACCAAAATTTGTTGTGTTTGTTGTAAAGGGGTTTGTTAAATGGAGGTTTTGCACGATATATTTCTAGTCATCATAAAGCTTCACATAAATGGCTAGAACTGTCTTTCTGACTGTTTAATACGATATGAGGAATTAAACATGAAAAAGTACATAGAACACACTTGTTTAATGGCCAACCATTTGATGCTTGGAAATTATCAATTCCCATCCCCAGTGATTCCTGGCATGCCTTTTCTTGTAAAATCGGCCCAGAGACGTTGATGTTAGATGCCCTAGCCTCCATTAACCAGTCAAAAAGTATCTTGTCTAAATCATCATTTTTACATACTTTCACACGTTTTCGATTTATCCCTACCAGAGAAGCGTTGTTTTCGATCTGTTCCCGGTTGAATAATATGGTCGAAAGTGTAGACGCCGGGATGTCGAAACGTTTAGCTATATCAATTTTTTTTCCACCTTCATCAACTGCATTTAAAATTTCTTATTTTATTTTAACGTCAATCTGTTGCCGCTTTTTAGGATTAGAATTCATTTTACAGTAGTAACGTGTTGATTTCCGTAACTACGTGTGGAATAAATAAACAACAGTGAAAACTGAAAAAAAAAAAAGGAAATTGTACTACACCATAGTTAAAAATATTAGCGTGTGCGCATCTTTAACCATAGAAACGCAAAATATACTAGTTGTTCGTCTTGCCAGAGCGATGGTACGAGAGGTTTCCGCCACTAGTGCTAACTGTACCCGCCATTTTGAACAAACTGTGGCATGTATACACGACGTGTGTTATCCATGATGATTTGTTTATTTATTGTCTTCCGCGATGGTGCGTATTATTTTAAGGTTATACGCACGTATTTTTAAGCAGTGAATGAAAAAAAAAATAGTGGATGTCTTGTAGGAGATATTTATTTTTGCGTGTTTTTCAAAAGCGGCAGTTCGTTGTAAAGGGAATTTCACTATTTCAGAACAAATAAAATTCAGTATTTAGAGGTTAAAACAGCATTGATCTTATGGCGGTTCGGTGGGACCAAAATTTTATTTCGTTGTATGGGGTTTTTCGTTAAATAGAATATTCATTAATGGAGGTTTTACTGTAGTAGGTATTGTAGTTATTCAACAACTGCAGATTTTAAAAATTATTTACGGCAACACTCACTTGGCAACATCGCAATCACCACCTTACCCCACACTCCGCCTGTTAGAGCCTAGATGCTACCTAGGTAGTTGCGCGCGCATCAGACGCTGGCAACAACATTCGCCTGGCACTTAGTAGCGCACTGTGCACGGCACTTGTAAACAAAGCGGACTTGCAGGTCTGCTTCTATAGCTTATTTACTTTACTTCCAAGTAAGTTTATAACGTTTAATGGTTTCTTTTATAAACTCACAGTAGTAATGCATCTCTAGTCAAAATATTTGCATAAAAAAAAACACACGCAAATAATGACGTCTACGTGTAAACACCCGGACCTACTTTATTTTCAGCTCCAAACTTTGTTAAAAAAAAGGTGGGGTATTTACAATTGTAAATACTACTTTACCTAATGTTCAAGAAAACTATTTTGTGAGCGGCAGTTGCCAGCCCGCTGCTATGGTGCATCACGAGAGGTTAGGAACGATCGTGAGAGGTTAGGGACGATCGGCAGCGGCCCATTCTTTGTTTACATTGTAGGTGAGTCGTGTCTTTATTTTTTATTACATGTAAGTACTTATTTGTTTATACTTTAGACTTTCATGCTCAGGGATGTAGCTAGGAAAATGTGAGTGTGGGTTGCCTGCAAAAAAATGGCGACACAGCAAATTAAATACCACAACTTTAACGTCAATTGTTTTAGGAAAAACAACACCCCCGTTTAAATTTAACCAAATTTTCTCAACCATCGTTAACGTTCACTTCTATTTCAAGCGAATTCTTCTGTTCTTCTGTGCTGCCCAATGCTGAACTGCAGTTTTAAATGGGTAGTCTTGGACATCTGGACCTTCCAGCGAAATGCGAAGCAGGGAATCAAGCGTGAACTCACTCAGTCTGTTTCTCAAGTCAGTTTTTATGAGCTTCATTTGAGAGAAATCTCTCTCACAGTCAGCTGTGTAAAGTGGAATGACTCTGTACACTTGTGCGAGTTTGGCTATATTTGGAAACAAACTGCCAATTGTTTTGTCAGTGCAAAGAAAGTGGACCACTTCTGTACAAGTCTTTTTCCTGTGGTTATCAGCCATGTATTGCTTGATTTCACACCATTCTTGTAGGCAAAGTCTTGATTCTAATCCAAATCTTGCAGACAACGGTTTTATAGCTTCTGTTCCATACACATCAAAGCGATGGTCATGAGGAGATGGAAGATGTGTAAGGTTAAAAATGGAAAAACATGTTAGAATGTCACAATCGGTAAATCTGACTTGAATGTTTTCAATTAGTGTTTGGAGGTACTGTAATTTAATGTTCTTGAAATGAGCAGCATTTGTTGGCTTGGTGTAAACTGAGACACCTTTACTTGCACACATTTCCAAATATGATGCAATTTCCCTCTCATTTAATCCTTCAAAATCTTTCAGTCTCTGAAGTTTGTTGATGGTTGAATCTACAAAAGACTTCACAATACTCAAATCAGCATTTTCCTGTTGAAATATTTTAGAAAGACGGTTCATGATGGATAATACGTCACACATTAACAACAGTGTTGCAATGAATGAGAATTCAGTCACATAAGAACACAGACCCCGAGCCCTTGCATCATTTCTTTCTTCACATTCCCTTTCAAGACTAAGTACAACACTTGGATAAATATCTTTCATCCGAAGTACACATTCTCCATAGCTCAACCACCTTGTATGACTAGGCTGCTTGACCTTGCCTTGTGGATCTTGAGGAAATAGACACTGTAATTCATGCAGGCCAGCACTTCTGACAGAGCTGTTTTGGTAAAAGTCAAATACCTGCCTCATAATGTCACAGAATTTTTTTATTCCAAGGGTCTTTTCAGCAGCTTGCGATACAGCCAGATTCAACCTGTGGCCTGCACAGTGTACACCAACAGCTTCACATACATTTTCTACACCTAGCTGTTGCTGAATTTCTACCTGTTTCTCTCTTATATTTTTAACTGCCCCATTATGTTTACCTGTAAGAACAGGTGCACCATCTGTTCCAATACCACACAGCTTTGAGAAACATAGATCACTATCATGCAAATATGATATAACAGCATTTGAAATGTTAACAGAGTTCAGGGCAACACCCTGCAAATTTGAGGTACAATTTTTTGTACCACTAAGGCCACTATTTCCTAAGTCACTGAGAATGTCAATAATTTTCAGGAAACTGCTTTGCAGGACACCTTCACTGTCAACATAACGTGCATGAATGACTAATTGTTCAACTACAGCTGAATCTGTAGTCTCATCAATTTCAATTGAGAAGAATGGTGCATTTTGTAACTTGCCCAAGATCTCATTTTCTATCACAGTGGATAAACTAATTACCATATCTTGAATGGATGTTCTACTACAGTAATTAGCATTTTTTGCTACACGAATTGTGTCTTTGATGGGAACACCAAGAAAGCATGCCAAGTCCAAAATAGGCTCAAAGTTTGTTGTATGAGGAATTTTCTTTTTGCACAAGAAGTATAGACATGCAAACGCTTTCATGAGATCTTCCTCACACATGCTTGGCTGTATTTTGTCACTGAGGCTGGCTTGCAATTCAAGTTTAAGTGAATCAATATGTGCAGCACAATTTTCGTGTCGAACAACACTTTCCAATCGCAAACGAGTGCATGGGGATTTTGTCCAAGTATCTCTATCAAAAGGAGTTTTGTTAAATTTTTGACACAGCAAGCAGAACATACCTTTAGCATCTGTGTTGTAAACCAACCATGCTCTGTTAGTTTTCCACTCTCGCCTAAATGTGACTGCTTGTTTTCGTCCCACTGCAACTGCAGAACTAGTTGAGGGTGTTAGTGTGCTTGCTGGTAGCTGGTCTTCTGTAGATACACCCACAACACTTGATGAGCTAGTTGATGGCACTGGTGGCTGGTCTTCAATAGGCGCAGTGTTTGTCACAAGGCACTTGTTTTCTAACTCTGATACTTTACAATTTGATTTGGTAGTCTCTTCAGAATGAACATTCTCACTGTCCAGAAAAATTTCCCGTTTTTTTCTTGGTTGTGAAACGAAAAACTTTGTAATTGTCTGATTTCTTTTCCCATTGTTAGACATGTTTACACTACTGTAAAAGAAAGCCCTTTGTGAATATCTTAAAATAAATACAGAACCGACAATGTTATTACTAAAACTAATGGCTTATTTATGTTAGTTTTCTCACAAAAGTTTTATTAGTATACCATTTGTCACAAATTCTTCACTCACTCCTTTGGCACTCTAGAAATAGGCCATTGGAAGTAACAAGTAAATATACTCATCACCTCATAATACACAAGCCTTCTCTCAATAACAAAGAAAAACTTTCACAAGTCCAACTGACCTATCCACTCTGACACTCATACAACAGATTAATGTTTTAGTATAGGCCTACATGTCACTTTTGATGGTGCAGTAGAGTGGTTTGCTTGTCACTTAACACGGAAGATAGGAAGGTCCTTTGTTGACGCCTGGCGGCACTGTTATCTCTAAATCATCAGACGCGCGGCGGCAAACGAGCCAGGCTAGGCGGCACGGAGTGTTTGACCTTGTCTTTGTCCCTCCAACGTAAGGAAAGAGGGGGAGGAATGGTTGCCTAGCAACGTAGAGACTTGGGGTGGGAAGGAAGTAGCAGAGAGCTTCTCTGCAGCGGCACATCACACGCAGCAAGACTGTCTAAAAATAGCTCATTCCCCTTCCATATTCACTCCTCCAGCTCCGGCCAGGCGGCAAAAACTGCTTAGCGCAACAAGGAGATAACATTCCTTGCCATACATCCAGGAATAGAGATATGGTTTTTAGATAAAATTAGTGTGGGTCGGCGATTTCAGAGTGTGGGTTTCACCGCTCCATGCCGCCCCATGTGGCTACATCCCTGTGCATTGAAAATTAGTTTAATCAATTGTATATTGACAAATTAAAATTTTTTTTGGGAAAAAATGTTTTTTTTAATTTTTATCTCACTAATAGGCCGCACCCTAATTTTTGGGATCATAATTTTGGGAAAAAGGTGCGGCCTATATCTGCATAAATACGGTAGTTGTAATTGTTTTTTTTTCTGTTACAGAGTTTGTTTGCCTTTCTTTTAACCAGTTATGTGAACATTTTTTCCTGGTATATACATTAAGTAGGCCTATATTAATTCTGCTCAAATGTTTTAATTTTGTGATAGGTCCTAATTATGAAAATAATTGCGGAAGAGTCCATGCATTTTAATATGTACCCTGACAGTTTCTCTTATACAATCTGAATCTTATGTTTACTGGTCACTATGCTTAGATAAAGAAAACATGTTTATGTTAATTAAACTTTATTTCGCTCATTTGAACATAACACCACTATCATTGAAAAATCTTACAAAACCCTTGAAAAACCTGGAAAAAACCTGGAATTTGAGAATCCCTTGAGAGTGGCCACCCTGCTGTTGTCTTCGAGGGCAACCATACCATGTCCCTCCCTCCTCCCTGAATGAATTAAAAACATCAAACAGCGGTGTGTGGCAGTCATTACCCTCCATCCATGACCTTGTATAATGAGACGACATTTGACAACCCTCACCCTTGCGTGTATCACACACACAACTGCCTGCCCGGTCTCACGGCTCCACAAGTCATGACAACCCGACCCTCCTCCCTATGGTGTTACCAATGATTTTGCAGTGTGTCACAAAACCTGGAGTGTTTCCCGTTTTTTTTTTTCTCTCAACATATGTATTTAATGTTACAGTTTGCTGTGCAATGTCATTTTCAAACCAGTAGCATGACTGTTTTGTACACTACATTTTAAAAGCTTTAAGAGACAAACAACTTAAAAGGGTAAGGATTAATATTATTACATATCATAAATTATTTTTTGTATAAATGACAAATGTACCTTCTATCTCCCTAGATTTGAGGAGTACAAAAGGGTGGGTATCTGCAGTATCTGCACCATAGTATCAGCATCAGGGAGATTGTAAAAACTGGTATCAGCCCAGTCCTGGTATTGCAGGAATTCCCCACATGAATAAATTTGATATCTAAGGCTAGAGATGGAAATAACTGAATGACCATGCTTGGGTTGGGGAAAGAAGCAAATAAAAAAGTGCAAGCAGCAAAGCAAGGTGCCATCACACAACAACAGTATCCAACATTGTTGCTAACTTGTCCTTATCCTCGTCTTGGGCTAGACCACTGCTAGTCTGATCGGCGAGCTTCAGGGAAGTTTCCGTCAGCTCTGTGACCACAGAGAACTCATAGTGCTGATACCCTGCGGAGGTTAGTGACTTGGTTAGTGATCATGACATATAACATCCGAGCAGAGTGAAACAAGAGTATTAGAATGTTAAAATATTACTTACCAGTCATGCTCAGATCAGCAGAAAAAAAGCAATCCATCACAAATTTAAACTAGGTAATATTCAGGTCACAACAGTACTGTAGACTCAGTTCATAGCTAATAAACAGAAGGATAGTATGTATTTTTATTGGTTGTAGAAATGGGAAAAGACAATCCCATCCCGATTCCAGTGGCAAATTGTTTCTTTCCTTTCAATGAATTCATATGTAACTGCCAGTTCTTGCATAGCATGTGGATTTTCAGACATTCAATTTTGCATTGGCCACACTGGTTGTTAGTGAAACAAGGGATCACTGAAGGGAATCGGGTATTTTTAGTTTTAAGTTGTCTGATTACCTTGGTGAATATTCGTAGTTAGAAGTTCTTTTATTCTATGCGACCAAGAAACACTGTTCAAAGATGAAGTATCTTAGACTTACTAAGCAGGAAAATTTTTTTAAAACTGCCTGACTGTAGAAATGTTAATAAGCAACACACACTCGTACAAACTACGCACACCAACGCCCCTGACCTCGGAAGCTCTCTGCGACGCTGTGGAAGGTGTTGCTGGCCTTCTCGGCGAACTGCAGCAGCACCTTCTGGTAGAGGATGAGGGCGTGGGAGAACATGTTGCAGCGGGCCGCCGCCAGCAGGTCCACCTTCTGCAGGCAGTCCAGTTTGAGCTGGTCGAACCGCAGCTTGCTGCAGCGCACCTCCGCCTGCACCTGCAGCACCCCGCCACCACCAGACTCACGTCATCTTTCCCGACGCCGCTACGCTTCTGGGAATAAGTTTCACTTATTTATATTGAATATAAAATATTTTTTCTAATCCACGGCAAAACCTTTTTTCCACTCTTCACAGAAATAATTTAAAAAAAACAGAACTAAAACACAGTAAAATTAAAACGAAATAAATGTATATGAAACCATAATAGAGGTGTGTCAAATAAAAAATTCCACAATTCCAATTTAACTACGAAAAAATGTGATGGTGGTGCTCATATTGCAATGAACAATTTCAGTTAAGCTGATAATGCTCTAACAATTTAGTTGACTTCCAGTAGCTCTTCCATACAGCCCATAAAAAAATAATTAAAAATAGTTACATGCGATAAACACGTTAATTTTTTTTGGATGTCAATAACAACTCGCTGCCACACTGCCATTTACCTTTCTGAACCTTTCCAGCTGCTTATAGGTGTCGGGATCCAGTTCCTGGGAAACGTTCTTCATCCAGTTCAAAGACGCCCTGTACTCTGTGCGAACCTTCTCCATGGAGTTGACATTCTGTAGTGTATCTGCAATTGCTCTGTGTCGAAAGGTTTCAACTTCCTGTTAGCAGAAAAAATATGTTATGTATATCAGATTTATTTATTTGCTACAAATAAACACAGTCAAACTTCTATTAACCATCACCGTTTAGACCAGGACTAAGACAAATAACCTAATAGATGTATAACAGAATCTCTAAAAACATATGCACAGTAACATGATTTCACCATTAGCTTGGGACAAAAATAAAACCATTTAAATTAAATAAAAATAATACATTAAAATTGTATTCAATTTTAAAAAAATTATAAATATAAACTTTAATGCATATAAGAGTGGTACCGTACAGAAATGTATTATATTTAAAATATGTCTTTATTGATATTCATACCTTTTTCTAGACAATGACAGAACCTGGCAGTTAAACAAGTGATGATTCATCAAAGTTTCTCTGCAATACAAAATTAGAAAATGCTAAAAGAAAAAACTGTGGGAAGACATTCAATAACATGTACGCACAGATACATTTAAAAATTCTAAATATGTGTTGCTAAAACTGTTGTGAGAAAGTGTACTAAATTATGAATCTTTGGTCTCTTCACAATCAACAATCACTAGTCTAGGATTCCCAAATATTAATTCACTTTTACCAGACGTGTATAACTTGACAGTGCGAAACCAGGGACTAACAAGACAAACATTTCGATATGTATTAGCCAACATACCTCCACAATCATAAAACAAAATATAACATACAAAATGAAACCCCACTTGAGTAAAAAAAAAAAATCCATCAAATTATTTTAATGTGAAAAACTTTGAAGCTGACTTACCATTAATTTATTTTATGCAACTGAAACAAGATTAAATAAATAGTGCAATGCAGTTTAATAAATTAGACTTTTTTTCAGCATATTAAGACCAGCATTTTATGCACATTACAAGCGTCTATAGATAAAGCTCCTCTACTCTGACAATCATATTATGCGACGGTACTTATGTTACTATTGCATGGAGTCCACACACCCAGCTGTAATAATAGTGATAGTCAACAAGACCCAGGCACCAACCTTTCCTTCATATTTTTGCTATGGTGCATGGGGAAAGAAAATAGCAAGGTTTTGCTATTTTCAAGTGCATATTCAAGTTGTTTCATAGTTTAGGCTACATGAATTGGTAAGTTCATTTTCCAATTTTCATTACTGTCAAGCTGACCTCGCATAATATATCAGAAACTACGATAATAGGTAGACCATACAATTATAACCCTTACCTGATACAAACGCATCAGTGGAACTCTGAGGGCAAGTCTTTGCTGCCCTGAATAAGACAGTGACTTGCCAACCGCTGTCATCATTTTCCCAGCACGAGTTTTATCGTTTTTTCCAGCTTCCTTGAGGAAACGACCCATGGAGTTCTCTTCTTGGGCAAGATCTACATAATTAATGACTGCCTTAGACACAAAGAACTGAATCACCAGTGAACATGACCAAGCTATTAGTCCAGGCAAACTGTAGACCTGTGCAAAGCTTCGACTAAGCGAATCAATAGAAGCTCTTTTTTTAATATTCAATTTGACTTTGCCAGGAAATTTGCTGTTTGTTTTATTTGAAGTTTCAGATGTGATGCAAAGCTTTGCATCTGATGTTAAGATCCATATTTGCTGCAAAGTTTTAAAATATTGGTAAAACAAGATTCGCTCATGAAAATTTTTTTTTGTGTTGTATATGTTTGGCTTGAATAAGTTAGTTGCACTTTATTTGCTTTTATGAATGCTCAATACCAATATGCATTGTTATTTTATAATTTTTATTGAATGATGTTATACATAAGGCCCAATTGGTTTATCACTTTAACAGTTCAAACATTACAAATATTAAACAATTTTTTTTTACTTCAATCCTGTATATTATAAAATAAGTATCATACTATCATACAACTTCGCCAAGAACAATATTCACAATTCGATTTGACTTCACGAATAGCTTAAACACTTGATTTGATATTCACTTTGCATCAAAAAACTAGTATTCACACAGGCCTAGTAAATTGTATGGTAAAGTCATAAAAAATGAGAAAAATTAAATGTAAATGTTACAATTGCTATAAACAATGATTATAGTGTTTTAATAATGTTCCAACAGCAATTTTTCTTTTGAAATCAGTGAACCACATAATTTTCAAATTCAAAGCTTCATAACAGCCTTTTTTCCAGAAATCAGTCAGAATAAAATATATTCCTTTTTGCGAACATTCATAATTTTTAACTTATTTTCAATAGATACTTTAAATGTCACTCATTGACCCATCACTTTAATTACTTATGACCATTTAGTTTAACCACCTAGCTTTTCGATATACTATTCTAAAACAGATTCAATTTAACTGTCTTAACTCAAATGGTTCAGTGTTTTATACTCCAGACCTCCAGCTAGCTCAATACTGGTCTAGAGAGCACATACATGAACACTTGAAAAAATTAGTTGGGTGCTGAAAAACTATTTAAGTTAAAAGAATATAGATATTTACTGTCAATGATTGATTAATGAAATAACATCTCTGACACAAACTGATTTTTACCGTTTTTATTTATACTTTACGAAAATTCACAAGTCACTGTGACCACCATCTTCCGACCACAAAAAACAAATACATGTCATACTACAACCTAGTCGCACAAAACATCTGCTCTGATTCCAAAAACAAATTTATTGTTCGTTGGTAGGTACCTGTAGATGAAAATTATATACTATTGTTAATTAAATCCAGTGGTTGTTGGCAACTCACAGTACAAGCAAATGACTCTATCCTCGGAACAATGGGGTGTTTCAGAAGACTGGGGTCGAACAAATTCTAACTTAAAAAGTCCAAAAAGGTTTCATGTTTGGCGTACCTCGGACCACAGCCATGAAATTGTCTCTTCCACTACATTATTATGTTCATTTGAGTAACAGCCCGACACAAGACCACTAAGTTCCTTGCACGGACTCTGACTGCCTCCATGGCAGCCCTTCTCTTTAGAGAATAACGGGTGCCCATGTGACACAATTTCTGACTAATTACAAAATAACACAGACAAATATCAGCCAATACTGGTGCATGGCAACAACATTTCAACTAAATCATGAGTCTCCCATGCACAAGTACATCTGTCTCTCTCCAATGCTTACATAACTAGCAAATTATTGCATCAACCAGCTTTCAAACTAAATACCATAGCAAAAAAAATACCAAAGAAAATTACATCAACATACATAAAACCAGTAAAAAATATGTAAGAGAAACTTTAAATATCATAGTTAAATGGAAGTGAACAAATTAAAAATATTTTACATTAACTAATGTAAACTATGATTATTAAACACGTTGCAAATGCTTGAATACTTCTAAAAAATTTAAAAAGCTGGTATTTACATGATATTGAAAAACCACACCAAGTAGGTACTAAATATGATCAGACAACATAATAAATGGTTAATCAAACTGTTAAACAAGTGGGGAGGGCTGTAGGCTTGGTCGTTACAAGAGGCCAACTGTTCAAGTTGGATCGTAATCAATTTTTCCATCCCAAATAAACTAACAAAACCAATAAAATACATAAAAGTGAAAAATATATGGATGTATATAACAACCAAAAAAAAATCTAATAAACACTAAAAAATGAAAATGATTATTTTAGTAACAAAAATTTTACTAATCAATGTTTTAACCAGCTGGTACCCCTTACCTATATGTCTTTTTTTTTTATTATTTCATTTTAGAATGTAAATAACAATTCATTTTAATATATTCTGGTCTACAATATGGTGAGCCGTATTTTAAAACACAACCAAACCAACCTAATAAAGACTCATTTACATTTCAAATACTACTTTTAATATTTCAATGGTATTTTGACACATAGGTCAATATTACATCTAAATGCAGAGAAAATTTATTTAGTTTACTTATCTCATTTAGTTCCAACAGCTACGAATTATGTTTAACATTTCATACAAGCTACACATGAAGTTTGATATTCATTTCTTTGAAGAAGGGCACAACTTACTGCACAAGCGTTCCTGGTATTTATCTATGATCCTCTGTAGGTCAAGGCAGCTGTTTTGGATTGAACGAAACAACTCCAACTTAGCATCAAGTTCTGCATCTGATGCCACAATACACGCATCATCTTTCTTCCCAAGTTTGCGAAACACAGTCTGCTTGGTGACCCAGTACTGATGTTGCATTTTTGCCATCGCAGACTTAGAAGTGTCGCTAGCATGTTGCTCTATCCACCTGTCGTAGGCCATTCCACTGTAACCATCGCTGGTGCGACTGCAACCACAACATTCACACTAGGCACCACTAGCAAATGCTGTAAACATAATTCCCTGACTTTCCCCTAACTGCTCCATGTATCTCATAACTTTTCCTGATCAGAACTTTTGACAATGATTACATATATCTATGAAAACTTACCAATTAAAACTGTTTGCATTGCTTAAAAAAACAACTACTTAAATGTACTTAATACAAACTAACATTACAATTTTTGGCGAATAATCATCAATAAAAGGGTTGCATACTCAAAATTAAATGAAAACCAAAAAATAATTATATTTTAACTTCCTGACATTTTTAAAATATTCTTAAAACTGCAAACAATATTAGCATTATTTCATTACCTGACACAGATTTGTTTTCAAGTAGCATGTAATTGTAATTGTAATTGCATGCATTGTAATTGCATGCATGTAATGTATTTACCATGTTTGAATACTTGAAACAAGACGTCCAGATGCTGTCTGATACCTAAATGATGTAAGTAGTTGTTAAGTATTTGCAAAGGTGAATCATTTAATGATTCCTCTAATTAAGTAGGATAGGCAAATGTTTGATGTTTCCGAGGTTAGTATTTTTCACGTGTTGCTGATTCTTCAAAAAAGAAAGTTGGTTGGATTAAGTTAGCTACATTACTAAAACATTTTTAATACATAATAAATCTGATCTAGCCAAACCAAACATTCACACATTGTATTTTTAATGTAACTTAACTAAGACCATACATGAATTTACATTATTTTTAATTTAGCTAACCAACCATACCAACTATTAAAACTGTAAAATATTTTAAATATGAAAATACCATTTTAAAAAATGATTATCGTTACCGATAGCACAAACCCCACAACACCGCAGTCATCTGCTACGTCGTCAGAAGTAAACGAGGCGTCCTTATCATCATGTTCCACGTCAGCGCCTGGAGGAGCGCCTGGCCCTTCTCTCTCATCTTGCTAGTCCATGTGCGTGCGTGTGTGACATTTATTATCAAAATGTGAGAGGTCTAAGATCAAAATCAATTGAGTTTTACGATAACTTAGCAGCTAATGATTTCGATATAATTTGTCTTACTGAAACTTGGTTTAGGTAATAATAATAGCATTAACTCGCATTACTTTGATGATAAATACCTCATCTTTAGAACAGACAGAGACCCAGCCTTAACATTGAAGGAAAGGGGAGGAGGGGTATTAATTGCTATAAACAAAAATAAATTTTAATCTGCTTTCCCAACCCATGTTTTCGATCATACAGGAATTGAAGCTATATGGATTAAAGTTAAATCCTCTCAAACAAATACCCTAGTGCTTGGTAATATTTATATTCCACCTGATACATTACCTGCAGTGTATGGTGCCTACTTTGAAGAGCTCGAAGAAAAATTTGCCAATTGCCAAGATAATATCCTTATTCTTGGTGACTTTAATGTGCCTGGTGTTGAGTGGTCCTACTTACATTCAAAAAACGTAAATCCTATTGGTATGACATCCAAAGCTAAAGCTGTGTTCCACTTTATCTCAGGTTTGGGTTTGTCCCAATGTAACGTGACTCAGCCTCCTATCCACCTTTTGGACCTATGTTTTTTCTAATTTACAGCATTGTGTGGTTAGTAAAGCCTTAGAGTCATTAATTAAAGAAGACACATTCCATCCGGCTCTTATTGTTAATATTGAATTAATTCTAACAATCAGAAAAGAAAATACATCTTCAACCTTTATAAATTATAAAAAACGAGACTACTTCAGTTTGTATAATGCTATTAAAAATCATGATTGGTCTATATTATGGTAGACATTCTAACTACTACAGTTAATCAATATATTATGAGTTACATTCCTGTCACTGTGAAAACAACTTATAGTTACCCGCATTGCTACTCAAAGCAACTTATACAAACATTAAAACATAAAAAAACATTTCCATAAATTATACAAAAGAAACATGAATCCTTATTACAAACTCTAAACAACTAAATCAAACAAAATCCAAAAAAATTTTTGGCGTTACATAAAAATCATGAAAGAAGGATACAATCAGCCATTCTCTCTCAAGGTCAATGATACTGTCACTAATGACACATTTTGTATTGCAAACAGTTTTGCGAACTATTTTTCTAGCGTATATGTAACTCCAGCCAATAACAACACTCTGATATCTGATAATACTGCTTGCTCCATTCCTATGTCCACTATTACTGAGAGTCTTGTACTTTGAGGGATCAAATCCTTGAAAACTACTATGTCAACAGGTCCAGATGGTATTCCTAATTTCATAATAAAAGAATGCTCTCTGGTTCTTGTTCCTATCCTTCAATTTATCTTCAATAGCAGTATTAAAAACAGCATCTACCCCAATATATGGAAAACTGCCAAGGTCATTCTTATACATAAAAAAGGTAGCAAATTTAATGTCACATTATAGGCCTATTTCTCTTTTAAATGGATTTGCTAAAGTCTTTCATAAAATAATATTTAAAGACCTTGATTTCAATCTCAAAAAAAAACTATCTGACTGTCAGCATGGTTTCAGAATTGGCAAATCTACTACTAGCAATCTGATAACTTTCATAAATCAAATTTATTCTGAAGTGATAACCCGAGACCAAGTGGATGCTTGCTATTTTGATTTAGCAAAGGCTTTTGACACAGTAAACCATCAGATATTACTCAGAAAATTATCCATTATGGGATTGAGCGACAAATATATCAAATGGTTTGGCAGCTATTTGAAAGATAGGAAATACTTTGTTTCTATTAATAAAACTAAATCTGATTTACATATGGCAAACTCTGGAGTACCTCAAGGTGGTACCCTTTCCCCCCTTCTTTTTAACATTTTTATTGATGATATAACCAAAGCACTAAATTATTCTGTTGGTCTGTTATTTGCAGATGAACTAAAAATATATAGAAAAATTACTTCATTAAATGACTGTCACTTACTTCAACACGACATTTCTTTTGTTGTTGCATGGTGTAAGACTAATCTCGTTGAACTTAACTACAGTAAAACCACTACTATAACCAAGAAAAAATCATCCTATTGTATTTGAATATAAACTAGACAATCATACTATTGCAAAATCAAACTGTGTCAGAGACTTAGGTATTTTGCTAGATTCAAAATTATTCTTTCACAATCGTATTGAAACACTTAGATCAAATGCTAATAAAATGTTAGTGTTGATGAAATATATCACATTTAAGGGAACCACACATAACTTAGAAAGTCACAACTTAGAACTGTCATAACTTAGAAAACTTGGAAAAATCCACGTAACTTAGAAACACACGACTTAGAAAGATCATAACTTAGAAACACACAACTTAGAAACACACAACTTAGAAACACACAACTTAGAAACACGCAACGCAGAACCACACAACTTAGAAACGTCGTAACGTAGAAAGTCACAACTTAGAACTATCACAAGTTAGAAACACACAACTTAGAACTGTCATAACTTAGAAACACGTAACTTAGAAACACGCAACGCAGAACCACACAACTTAGAAACGTCGTAACGTAGAAAGTCACAACTTAGAACTATCACAACTTAGAAACACACATCTTAGAACTGTCATAACTTAGAAACACGTAACTTAGAAACACGCAACGCAGAACCACACAACTTAGAAACGTTGTAACGTAGAAAGTCACAACTTAGAACTATCACAAGTTAGAAACACACAACTTAGAACTGTCATAACTTAGAAACACGTAACTTAGAAACACGCAACGCAGAACCACACAACTTAGAAACGTCATAACGTAGAAAGTCACAACTTAGAACTATCACAAGTTAGAAACACACAACTTAGAACTGTCATAACTTAGAAACACGTAACTTAGAAACACGTAACTTAGAAACACGCAACGCAGAACCACACAACTTAGAAACGTCGTAACGTAGAAAGTCACAACTTAGAACTATCACAAGATAGAAACACACAACTTAGAACTGTCATAACTTAGAAACACGTAACTTAGAAACACGCAACGCAGAACCACTCAACTTAGAAACGTCATAACGTAGAAAGTCACAACTTAGAACTATCACAAGTTAGAAACACAACTTAGAACTGTCATAACTTAGAAACACGTAACTTAGAAACACATAACGCCGAATCACGTTACTTAGAATTTGAATGAGAAGGCGTAAATATTTTGAAAGGACTGTAGTGAGAAATATTTTTGCTTGCATTCCCCGCATTCAGAGCTGCACTCTTGTGGCCAAACAGTTACTTTCGGGTTCAGTTTGGTTCTCTGTGTATAGATGGTGCTGTTAGTTCCACACATAGCTAAATTGACTTCAGCTAATGGTTTGCTCGCCATATCTGAATTACACGTTTATTTTATTCCTGTTTTCATATGATTAAGATTTAATTTGTGTTAGTAAAACAGTTTGTTTTGTTTGTAGAGCTATAATAAATTCGCTGTTGACGGAAATTTAAAACTAAATAAAAATAAACTTGTATTATCTCATTTACTTACGTTGTAGCGTCATTAGGTATTCTTCTCTCGAAGGTTACATTAGTGTCTTTTATTTAATATAAAATTTTTACAGTTTTTTAAATGTAGCGATAAACATAATCTTGAGAATATAAATACAGAATGTATGTAAAATAATCGTTAAAACTGTAATAAGTGATATATCACGTAATGTAGAGAAAGCAGAAACATTAATGTTCAGACGCAGGGTAGTTATTAAAATCTTTTTAACACATTTTGAGATAAAAAGCATTAAAAATTTTATATATGAGGAACATAAATATTTAATTTTTCCATTTCATAAAATTTAAATCAAGGTACTATTTTCCTGTTGATTTCCGGGGCAATACTGCACAAGCAATGTTTACTGGGGATGCAGAAAACTTTTGGCCAGACAGCTGGTTCCAACATGACGGCAAGGTTATAGGAGAGGTGGTAAAAAAATAAAGATTCATGAAATGATTTCGAACCTGAGCTTTCGCGTTTTCGCTACCTCGTTGTATTATACGTAGTGCATTTCCGAGTAACACTCATTACTTGATGTGAGATAATGAGGTATTTTTACGGGAATTAGGTTTTAAATTTAAAAGTATATATTTTTTTACAATTTTTTTCATTGTTACTTTAATTAATTTATTGTTTGCCTAACCTATTTTCATAGTTCTAAAATAAAATTCAATAACTATTTTCCTTTAATATACCTATTCATATTTTTGAATGAGTTACCCGTAGTTATTTATAACTATTTTTGACTAATATTATAAAAAAAATTAAGGGTATTTTCCGTTTATATATTTATCATAACTTTGAATTAGTAACAGTTTAGGAAAAATTGTTGTTTCTTTTCTTCGGCTCGTAGAAGTTTCAATCGAGTTCATATTTCAGCGTGACTCATGTAGCTGAAAATGCCGGTCGATCTGCTCGGTGTGACCTGCGTTATGCCCTACGTATAAATCAGAAATTTTACTATCTCTCGCGGACTTTCTCTTCCTTCACGTAAGATTGCAGAGTATTTTGTCTACAGACTTTTAAGTTTCCAATGTCTTAGTAAATATGTTGAAATGTACGTACTACGGCAGCTCCCCCCCCCCCCACCCCCATTTTTTTTATAGTAATGTCAACAATATAAGTACGGGTTTTCATCAATTAATGATTACATTATTTTTGGTTTCGTATTTCGCACAATAAACTTTAAAATTTAATATTATGTATTTTAATGGTTCTATGAAAAAAATTCCCTTTTATTATTTACTTTACTCTAAAAGTAAGAACTGTGTCAGGTGTTTTGGACGAAAATTTTAAGCTCTATTGCTTGCAACCAGATAACTATTTACTGTACTCGACTTTGAATTAACACTTTCACTAATTCATTGCCAAATGCGAGTAGGTTGAGTGGAGAGGCATTATTCACAAATGAGTTAACTAATTGTTTTCTTGAGAAAAATGCTGTGACACAATTACTTAATTGAATGTCTGCGGTTGGTTATGTTATGTGTAGACCTACATTACATTAGTCTGTGGCTTTTTGCCTCATAGTGCTACACTCCATTAACTAGTAATTTTAACATATTCACTTGTGTTGTTTTGTCATATTTTGACTCTTTTTTTTTTGCAGCTGAAATTAACAGCAGGGCCTTTCCCTTGAAACACACAAAACTCCTTTTGATATATTTTTAAAGAATTCTTAACAAAAAAAGTATTTATAACTATTAAGAAGTTCACGCCAGTATGCATTCAAAATAAACTTTTTTTTTCTAGCATTCCGTATGAGAAGTGTATAAATGTATGTCCGGAAACTGAAGTCGGTGCGTGGTGTGTTTGGAGTCCGCCATCTTGGATTGTGACATCATGGCGGCTATCTTGAATGACCTGGACTATGATCTCGCCGCCATACTGGAATCCACCATTTTGTTTCTGAAACTTTCCACCATCTTAAAATCGAATGCCCCAATTCGTTACGGCCGCAATCTGGGTTTTTCCATCATCTTGTTTTTATCTGCCGGAAGTTGTCATCTTGCTTTTGTTTCTTCTACTGGAGGTCGCCATCTTGGATTATGTAATGTCTACCATTTTTGTTACTGCTATTTTTTCCTAGTGTTTGTCAAATACTCTCTGTCTCATGCACATAAGTTCAATGTTCCATTACCTACTAATGAGTTTATGACCCTTATCGACATATTAAATTTAATTTTTTATACTGTATACATTGGCAGTTAGGTTATTCGAACCATGGAAGTTCGGAACTCTGGATTAGAAACATACGCCTTTTACCACATGACCATCGAGACATTTAACAGACTGAGATTATATAAGGTATATATAAAAAATGTCGCAAATTCAGACGTAATTTTTTTCGATATGATGAAATAAAAATATCAGAATTTGTTAGAGGGAACTGCCGCCATACTTGTTTTCAATTCACAATAATAGGAGCGTGAGTGTCATGTAGTACACCAACCATATGCTAGAGGGCGCTGCCAACATATTTGTTTTCAATTCTAGCTACCAGGCACGTTAGTATCCAGCCGTATGCTATAGAGCGCTACTGCTATGCTGGCAAGAGTGCAGGAGTATTTATTGCAAGAATGTTGTCACTTCCGCCATATTTTCGGACATCATAGCCGTCATATTGTAATTCTGTAATTATTAACCTATATATCCAGAAATGATTCCAAAAATTATAAAAGAAAATCTTTCATAATGTAATGATTGACCCGATTGATTTAAGTCTTTGGTTCAATCCTTGAGCAATACAAATAAAGTTTTATGTTTAAAATTTAATTAAATTCATTTAAAAATACAAAAATATATATATTTACTTTCCTAATCTATCGGCTCCTAGTGAGCCGCAGATGTAGGTTTGATCACCATATTGAAATTCTGTACTTATTAAATTAATAATCGAGAAAAAATCAAAAAAATATTAGGAAATTAGCCAAATAATATAGCGATTGAATCAATTGATTTCAGTCCTCGGTTCAATCCTTGGTCGATGCAAAAAAGGGGATTTTAGACTAAAAATATATATTTTTTATTTCTCTCTTTACCTTCTGACAATTGGATAGTTGGCCTTACAACAAAACGTCACTCTAGACAGGCCGTATGACAAGCGTCTCCACACCAAGAGGTTTGGAAACTCCTTCAGCTTACTCATGTACCATTTCAGGTATAGACAAAGTATCCCGAACCATAAGATCTAATTCATCGGTTCTCAGAATACTGTTCGAACAGATCATTTACAATGTCAGCCTTGTAGGCCAAGCATATCCGAACCACGATGTATTCGTTTTCGATACTTATGTTTTTACTGCTGATAAAGACACTGCACCCGTTAAAGTCTCCTCTAGTATGTAAACGACGATGGTAGACCTTCCACAATGATCTCTACTGACGATAGTCAGCATTACTGTTGTTATAGGTGATAGGTCAGACTGAACTGAAGAACCTTCAATTGCTGATGGTACATACGTCATCAAGGTCTTCGTCATTGTTGCGACTGCTACTGTCCAGTCCGAGTAAAGATTAAAATCAACAACTCAAAATTACTCTGGATTCCACAGCTCCAACTGGCTACGACGGCTACAATCGCTACATCAGCTCCAACTGGCTACAACGGCTACAATGTCTCCAACTCTCTACAACAGCTACAACTGAATTTAGCTGTTATTGGTTTCAGTCATATTTAGCCCGAAACTGTCTCGATTGCTGAGAAGGCATTTTTGTTACTTATTATTTTGTTTGGTGACGATTTTTGCATGTTTTAGTTAGAAATTGTAGTGTGAGAAAGTGTAGGCGATAAATTAAAATACAAGAAATAAAACATTTTTTCCAAAATACAAAATATAATTTATTTTTCAATAAAATACAGTTGCAGGTAAAACAAGGCATTATTGTACTATCCCGTACATCTTAGTGCATGAAGTATAGTACCTTTTTCTTTAGTAATGGATAAATTTTTAACATTTTGGGAAGCAAGTAGAAGTCTAAACCTATCGACCAATATTTTAGGATCTTCTCATGTTGTGTAATCAATCTCTTCTGCTGCTGCCTCCATATTCTTTACGCTTTTACTGCCAATTTTCTGAGAAACTCGATAGTCTTCTGTTTTCAAACCAGCCTCATAGTTATTATAATCATAATCGTCCCATTGATCATCACGGAAATGATCAGAATTGATAATTTGAACATGTCGCTTCCATCGTTTAGATCTCAGTGCTTCATCACAATTGTCGATCTTGTAAGATTCAGGTGCTACAGCTTGGTCTTCGAACTTGAAAGGTTCAAGTGCGTCATCACGTTATTCGAACTTGTCAACTTCAGATGCTTTTATATTGTTTTCAGTTATGCAAAGATGACTTCAATTTGCTATTGATAATTCTTTTTTTTTTTCATTTCCATTAAAGATGCTACTTTCTTCGTTAGCATTTAATTTCAAATCATTAACGAAATCTGAGATAGTGTTGTCTTTATTTCACTTTCTGGATGTTGAAGCACCGTTCTTTTTATCATCAGTTAGCTTGGTTGTACAGATCTTGTGATGTTTATTCAAGATATTTCGTCAACTAAATGATGATGAGTGCAACTAAATAATTTTTGGTAATGACCCAAAATACACTCGCTTCTCTCATGACGTTTAACAATTATTGCAAGGTAAATTTCTTGCTGCAATAACTACACTTGTGTCCGTTCGATAACGGCTACAGACATCGCTACGGAATCCATACTAGCTTCTGTGAATGTGGTCAGAAGCATACTGAGTGTTCCAAACTAAAACAGACATTCAAGTAGGAATTTCAGTAAACCATCAGCTAGAGTTAATTTTACATTTGTTGAAAAATTCATCTACAAGTAGATCTGCTTTTCACCTACAGATGTCTCCTCATGTAATTGCTCACAGTGTTCTTGCTTTAAACAATATATCTGAATCCATCTAGTACAATTTACCTTGTATAATAATGCAAGTATAAAACATTCGTTATTTGTTATGTTGTAAAAGCGGCCACTGTTTTAGGCGAGATGCAGGATGCTCACTCACGATCGGAATAGAAGGAGAGCTTTGCTAGACCTCAAGCAGAAGGAGAATAGTCTTGCATGCTGTGGTTCTCAGCTGTTTTAATACATAGAAATTGACTCAGTGATAAATCTAATTTATGTGTGAGTTTCACCTGATTTAATTTGTAGTTGTAATTTGGTAACAGGAATTCACTAACTAAACGTAAAACTGAATACAATTGCATTTCTCATATCGAAAGTAATTTGGTAACAGGAATTCACTAAATAAACGCAAAACTGAATACAATTGCATGTCTCATATCGAAAAAATGCTTGAAATGAACCTACTTTCTAATGATTAACCAGAAGCACACTAAGAAAGTCAACAAAAGTTTTGACAGGAATAACCAGGAGCACAGGGAGAACACCAACAAAATGTTGTCAGGAATATCAAGCGGCCGAGGTCAAAGTCAAGGTCATGCAAAATGGCCGCCGTGAATTCACAATCCAAGATGATGGACCTCAACCACACACGATGGACCTCAACCACACACAATGTACTGGCACCAGATGCCGGACATACATTTATATATTACTCGTATGCCATATCGGAATGTTTTAGGGCAAAATTACAGAGTAGCGGCTCCTGGAAAACAAGTTGAATAGTAACTACAGTTAAAGGTTAGTTAGGTTGCCTTTATTAATTGCGTAATAAAGTTTTACTTACGTACCAAATGAATATTACTACTTCTGAATTTACGCAACGAATCTTCCACTTCACGGTTTTGTATTAGCCTTATTTACAAGAAGCTGCTATTTTATAAAATTACCATATTACGAACCTATCCTAATTTTTTGTGTTACAATATAGATTTTATACTCCTTATATACGAATTCTAACCAAATGAATAGTGCCCTCAGCGTCATCTAAGAATAATTAGTTCTTGAGTTTGGCTAGGTTAATTTTAGTTCTCAGTATATGTTCTTTAGTATTGAGTGGGTTGAGTGTTGGAAAAACAAGTATGTTTTAACTGTGCGTAGCCTTGCATTTGTGTATAACAGATTGTTTTGCAAACAGCCTTTCCATTTTATTTATACAATACATTTATTTTAAGATATTTTCGAATGTAAGCTTTCACTTGATTCGTTGTGAGGATGATTTTGACTTTACACCAAAATCTATAGAATTGGTTGTAGGGAAAGTGGAAAATATGTACATTTCATCGTAAACAATTTTAGTAGTTTGGTTGCTCTTGTATTATGTACTAACTTGGCCCCGATTTCAGGAGCCAGCGCTCTGGGAAGATAATTTTTAGCTGCCCCCTTTCTTTCCAGTTCCCCGCAAAAATAATAAAACTTTTCAATGGCAAGCTTATTTGAATAAGTTTTAAAACAGCATATTATGCAACTAAATACAAAGGTTTTTCAAAGACAAAGGCTGTGTGTATTTTTTTAAATTTAATAAATGCTTGTAGCATTTTTATACGGTTGTTATACGTACCGTAATAAAATATGAGTTACAGTATACTATTAAACAAATTTTAAATCTTTTTCTAAATTATTTTATTTAGTAATTTATATTTTTAGGCATTATTTCTCGTCCTTCAAACCTTTTTGTCCAATTTTTTTCGTACCACGAATTCTTTCGCCGCTCAAAAACTGGAAATCTGGGCGAATGCCCGGTTGACCCATATGTAAATTGGGGTCTAGTACAAGTACATTTTGTGGATCTACAATGACGAAATTACTAGGATATGAAGCGTAATACGAAGTTAGGTCATGAGATGTAAACATATCAATGCCTGATTATTAACTATTAATGTATACTTGGTTTATAAACACTTATCATTTTTTCCGATTATCATCGAGTTCTAAGGTAAAGCTGCCATGAAGTGAACGATTTTGATAAGAAATTGGAATTTATTATTTTTTTTTTTTTCAGTATCACTGATGGAATAATATCTTTGAAAATATGATTTTTTTTTACATCCGGTCATTCATATATGCTAATCCTGTATGTTGTTGTTTTTACACTGATTTTTTTGCAAGTTCTCGTAAAGCAAATGCAGTTATGAATCATGGTAGTTGAAAGTGTAGACGTCCAATAGCGCTGGATTTCAGTAATTAATAAACAGAGTATGCTGTTGTTTTCATTTTATTTGAGAACTTTTAATTTGTAGTTCGCTATTATAAGACATTATTTTCAATTTTCCTCCAGAATCATTACTTTGTTTTTAATTATATTTAATTATATAATTATGTTTATATACATGTGTGTGTGCGTGTAGGCGTGTGTGTGTAAATCATGACCGTGGTTATTTTATCGTAACTCAACCAATTTTCAGTTAATTTATTTTTTTCGTAACCGTGAAATTCAATCACTTCATTACCATTTGTTAAGTTTTCACACACTGTGGAAGCAGCGAACGCATATTGAAACCTAAATTTCTTGAAGTTCCATTACACATTGTGGAGCGGGCTTGAGCGGTAGATACGTGGCACTTTTCACGTGGAAGAAGTGTGAAATACATGAAAATTTAACAATTGGATGTAACTGTAGTAAATTATGTTTAAGAATTGACCACGGGTGTCTGAAATTAAATAAAATCAACAAGTATAATTTGGCTACACCTTAAGGTGTTCACTAGTTGACTACAAGGCTAATGTTATAAACTTCGCAAGAAAAGCAAACGCACAGGACGCTACATGCAACAAGTGCAATAAAACTGCGGCAATTTATAGGTAAAATACGCCAGACGCTAACATCGCCGACCCTGCAACTTGAAACAATACAAATGTCGAAACAATTTACAGTTGGCTTATTTCTATAAGTAATGTTAATTTTTATGTCAAAGTAAGCAATTCTTTATAATTTCATTAAAAAATTTCATGTGCTTTCACTGTTTGGTAGTTTCATAAGTGAAAACGTGAAACGTGTAATAAAAATAAAGTCGTTGGCTTCCATACAAATAACTTCAGTGTTCTCGGAATACGTTACATTAAATATGGAGGACAGAATTACAAGATGTCTTGTGTGATTTTTAAAGGTTATTTGAAAACATTGTTATTTACCTTTTCTTGAGTTTCTTGTCTGAAACTGATAAGACTCGGTCTCATTGGGGGCCATCCCTAAATAACGCCATGAGTTAAGGGGAGGGGAGGTGGTCGACGAAGTGTGACATTGTGTGACAAGGGGTAGGAGGCGTCATAAGCTTCGTGATGTCACATGTCCAAATATAAAATATTGAAATGCGAAACTTTAAATGTAAGCGAAAAATGTTTGATTTAATGTTATTTTGTTTAAAACATATTTTTAATGAGAGTAAAAATAATTTTAAAACTGCTGTTTTAATTAAATTAGTTCAATATATAAAACTGGAAAATTTGTGACGTCACACCATCTGTGACAAGTCCCGGGTGGGGGTGGGGGGCAAAAAAATCATGATTCGAGTGACAATTTATGGATGGCCCCTTGTAAGTGTACACGTGCGTCTCTCAAAGCTCGTTGTTTTACCATCTGAACGGGTGAAAAAATTTTATGTGTTAGAATACGATTGTAAAAAGTGAAAAACTGTAGATTTTTATAATATTATTTAATGTGGAGGTTTAATTTTGGAAGTAACTTGGAACACTTAAACTAAACAAAAATTTATTTCCCCATAGAACTCAAGGAGACTGTATTGCGTTTTTATAATATTTTGTGTTTGTGAATACTCAAATTATATTTCATACAAACCATCACGAATATCTGCGTAAGTTTCATTCTGTCCTTTGTCTTGAGAATCCGTTTGCCCGTAAATTGTTCCCCCACCACTTGGCAACTTATCTCCCCTTCCCCAGTGACGCACGGGTTTCCTGCCACACCCCACCCCAGCACATTTCAGGTATTCTTCTCCAAGGACCCTACGACCTTGAGTCCGGGATCTCAGGAGCCCCGCTGAGGCATCACAATGACAAGCCATACAGTAAAACCTGCAAACATTTCCGTCGACAACAAGCAGTCGCTGTGCTCGTATACACAAGCATAAATATTCGTTCAACCTATTCATAAACAAAACTAAATTAACTTTTTTTATTTTAGTATCTGATTTCTGGAGGCACATATCTAATTTCATTGAAAGAAATGTCAATGACTTAAACAAATATAGGTAAACGACTATGAAAAATAAACACAGGCCTGTTCCGTTCAATTAGCACTTTTATTCATTCATCCTACTAATATTATAAATGCAAATTTGATTTTGATTGTTTGCTTGTTACGCTTTCACGCCTTAACTACTCAACCGATCATGATTAAATTTTGCATACACATTGTCAGGGGTACAGAAAAGGACATAGGATATATTTCATCAAAAAATAAATTATAGTTTAATAAACTTAAAGAAAATTTTTACAGCAAATCTAACTAATATATCGCTGGGTGTAGTTATTTTTCGTTGCTATGAGCAATCCGTTAGCACGGAGAAACGTTTCCATAACATAAATTGTATGTATATATTTTTACTGGTGAAAAATCTTATCAAATTTAAAAATCTAAACAAAAATTGGTGAAAGGGTCTACGGAATTCAAAAAATTAATAATAACCTAGAACCACCTACATGCGATCCCGCTTCGAATGGTGATGGTCCCATACCAGTACTTTTAGTCGTGTTTACGCGATTGCACCTCAAAGCAGAAGAAATTTCATCATTTATATATATACTAGCTGCGCAACCCGACTTCGCACGGCTATACTACAGGGAAAAGAAGACCAAATCTCCCATTTACAGTAATAATTAATGAAATACCATGGAAATTAATTTATTACAATGTTTTTTAATGTATCGGAGAGAAAACGAATAGCACCGATGGTTTCCCGACTCTCGAGCACGCAACGTCAACTGGTGTACCCGTACTTCGCTTCGGCAGTCTGCAGGCAGTACACTTTTACGCCGCTCATTTTACATGCCCCTCCTTGTGGGTACGCCACTGCAGCGCCTCGAATGGAAAAAGAAATCAAAGCGATGCCCGTTGCCATGGAGACGAAGTAACCACTGTTGCACGGACTTAACCACCCTTGAGAGCTGATTTTCGGAAAACGTCATCCTGCGTAACATAAGAAACATTACTGTCAAGTTTCAAGTCGGTAGGATATATATTTGGAAAAAAAAAGAGCAATTTTTATATATTTAAATTCCCCGCAAAATTTCAACGGTGATGGGGACTGCACTAACAATGAAATAGTCATTGCCATAGAAACGAATGAAGCATCAACAATGTTACAGCCGTTGCCATGGTGATTTTCTACCAATTCATCACAACATCACTAAACCTCTAAAATTATCAGTGTTTCTCTATTATATTATGCATGTTTTATAGATATAAACCTTCCTCTTGAATCAATCTATCTTTAAAAAAAAACGCATCAAAATCCGTTGCGTAGTTTTAAAGATCTAAGCACACATAATGACAGTTTGATAGCGGGAAGCGACTTTGGTTTATACTATGTAAGATATAGATTACAAGCGGAGTTAATAAGGGATGTTAATTAACTGTAGGTAAAATTTAATATGGAGTGGGATCTTAAATTCGCGACAAGGCAGAACCCATGACTCTACTAACACAAACTCCGCTATTTCTTTTCTTCTCCAACACTTAACCCTGATTTATATTGTGTAGTTTTTTTTCTTTTGTAAATATTTAACCTCTACCCGTATTGAACAACATGAATGAAATGAGTTAATTATATTATTAATTAATTTAATTTAATAGTTTTTCTTCCTGTGTCGACCGACAACCTGAACTGAATGACAAAATCTACTTAAACGAGAGCGAAGCCATGTGGGATAAAGCTAGGAAGTAATAAATGTGATGGATATTATTTTTATATTTTAAGAAATGAATGTATTATGTATCATTTATTCATTTCTTGTTCTACAAACTGCTGAAATTTTTTTATATATACACACATGTACATACAAGCACACACACATATTAGGTGTGTGTATATGTTTGTATATATATATTCTTTCCTTGCGCGCTTGAAGTTGTTAGGCTAATATTACACTATGCTTTTCTGACGCTGCGGCTAAAACTTACACTGAATATATATTACTTTTGACACGAGCAACTAAGAAATTTACTTTATCTTAAGTGAACTATAAACATACTGACTACTTGTAAAACATTTATTTTATAAAATTAGTTGTATAATTCTTTATTTTTTAATTTTAGACCAGATTTTTCTAATGAAAAAGGTGTGGGACTAAGTAAGTTGTATAGATGGTTCAGATTTAGCATGTTTTCTTTATAGAAGCAGTACAAATAACTAGAGACTGGAAAAATTCACAGATTGTTTCAGCGATAGGCTAAAATTAAAATAAATATACCTTTGAGATGATTTTGCTATTGGCTTATTGTTCATCTGGACAAATCTCAACCAATTATAAACCCTCAACCAAAGAAGGATCGAATCACAGACAAACCAGCTGAGACGACTTACAAGTCAGCAGCCAATGAACTTGCGTTATTTGCCCAAGCGTACAGGGGAATGTGCAGTCTATCCTAAAGGCAATTGAAACCGCGAATTTTTCCGGTCCCTACAAATAACTGATATCAAACTGAATGTAAAATTCGAACAATTTCTTATATTTAGTTTTTATTTAAATTTATTTAATTATAGCTGTAGAAATGTGGTAATAGTCAGAATTGATAAAACATGCATAGCAAAACATGGTTTAAAATATATGCATTGCTCTTAAAAGTAGAGAAACTTAAAAATATATTTATTGTAAAGATAGATGGTTTGATTAGTTAGCAAAACGTATTTAGGTACACACTGATGGCTAGCGTCTCCCTTCTGAGCTCCGTGTGCGTGGCTGATAGCAAATAAAGACGAGACTACAATCGCATTACTTAATAAGGTACATGTAAATGAAAGACTGTAACGCTATAGGCGTATAAGCTTGACAGGAGCAAGGCACTGAGACTAGGGATTGCAATACAGCTAAGAGTAATCCCGCAATCCCGCGGGATCCAGCATCATCTGAAGGCCTGGGGGATCCCTCACTGGCTTGTGGATCCATATCGTGAATTTGTTGACAAAACGCGCAAAATTCAGTCAAATTTGCCGCTCTTTGAATCGCCTAGCGCGACGTTGCCGCTCCGTCGCTCTGCATCTCGCATGCACTCGGACATAGCCGCGCCGCCGCGCCGCCGTCTCACTCGCCAGTTGGCATTTGATTCGCGCAAAAAACATGGGTGGTTTCACGAACAATCCGTCGTCGTGTTAGTAAAGTATATTTTTGTTTTCGCTCATTTAAATAATTTCTGCCTTTACCTTGATTCAAGATAATCCCATTGAATTGTGGTAACTTTTTAGAACTATTTTATTATCTATTCACGTAAGGTGTATTACATTAATTCATGTACAAAACCTAATCTATTATTTTTAATTGCGGGTACTAGTAAAGTATGGCTCTTTCAAAACCACATCAGAAGAATTTTGGTGACAGTAATGTTAAAGGTTAATGGCATTAATTAAATACATCTGAAGGCCTAATGTGTTCTCAATTTTTGAAAATCAGTCAACGTTATATCACTGGCTTAAGAACCCACTTAAAAACAAAGCGATGCTTAGAAATAGGTCAGTTACGTCCATTTATAAATACAGATATCAAAGCATCCTCGTTAAAAAATGAAGATATTGAAGAAGAAATACCCAAAAAGAAAAGTAAAACTATCAGACGGATATTTGATAAAAGAATATTCGATGTGGCTTCTTACTACAATATTAAAACATAAACACAATTTTTCATACAAATGTTTTCTGAACAAAACATTACCGCAAACCGTTATTTTCAAAGCCTTGTTTTCGCCAAACGAAAACTAAGCACAGTGTGTCTCACAACATTTAAAGTAATTTGCCCGCGAAGTAAATCAAATCGGAGGCTTCCAACGATAAAGTTAAAATCACGTCTAGCGAAAGAGGAATTAATTTCTTACATATGTAAGGTTTAATCTTTGAATATATATATTCAAAGGTTTAATTCAATACAATAAAAGAATAACTAAGCCTATTTGTATTTGTATTTGTAAACATTAAGTGGCGCTCACCCGTCATGACGAATAAAAGAAGTGTGAAATGGACGGCGTATGCATTTTACGCCTTTAAATCTAATAAAATGCACGCACTTTTGTATGTTGTAAGTGAATCCAATTATAAGTACAAATATGGCGTTTATAAATTATTGATTTGTATAAACAGAAAATTGTGTCTTCTTGGTTAGAACTTTTGCAATTTTTTTTAATGATGTTACATCACATAATACTTGTGTTGCCTTCTTTAAGCAACAACTAAATCTGATTTTTTTTTTGTTAAATGTATATTTCTGTATTCAATTAAATATAGGACAAGAAAACAATGACGTTAAAATTTTTTTGCTACCTTAAAATATTTAAAATTACTCTTTATGTATATACCATAAGTTGGCAAACATTTATAATAATAATTATTTGCATTAAATGTTATGAAATAATTTCATCATATGAGAATAATTGTCATTAATTGTTTTTAATTGTATGAAGATTTACATACCAGCATTCTGTATATTTTTATGACATGTGCAGTGAGATTGAAAAGTTAAATAATAGAAATAGTATTTGAACATAAAGACATTCTGCTTGTTGCGGAGGAGATCAGTCACCTAATAGGCTTGGAAGTGTAAAGACAGCTGTGGATTTTTTGTCTTCCCGAAGTTCAAATACCGTAATTAAATTAATTGACACTAATATTTTTTTTTCATGTGACTGTTTTCAAATACGTCTTAATATAAGTTATACTTATAAATAGTTGTCTGAAGAAAAGAGAATGAAAAAAGAATTCATAATTTTTGTAATTTATTTTAATTTTTTTATTTGAATCTTTTAGTTTCTAGGTAAAATTGGAATCTAGTATTCAAATTTCACTCTAAGCATCAAATTCTACCTGAGTTATGAAACAATATTAGATCTGTTATTTTTCTGTAAAAGTAATACGTCAAAGTCGGGTAGAACCCAACTTTAACAACAATAACAACTCTAAATTATTTTTTCGACTCGCCAGACCTTACTAGTTGCAAGAATTCAGAAATTTGTTAGTCCATGAAATTTTTATGTAATTTTGTTCTCTTTTAATGTTAAAATATTCAAGTTAACCAACATTAAAATATTTGTTAAAATGCTACTTTCCTTATTCATTTAATTTAATGGAATTTAGTAACTGGTAAAAATAACGACACAATGTTTGTGACTGCAGAAGTTACACTAATTATTTTGGCAACCAAATCCAAGTACACTTAAAAAATACAGCAGTATGAATCAGTCCACCAAGAAATATATTCAGGCAATAGTTTGTAGGGTTACGAAAAAAAAAAAAACTTAAATTTGTTTTCAGCCTAATTTTTTCATATAAAATTTAAAACAAAGTTTTTAATTTTTGATGAGTCTAGAGAAATCGTTTTAAAATAGAATTCTGAAGAAGGGGCCTATTAAGCGTTAACACAAATAAATTATGGATAGTAAAAGTAAGCTCAGGAACAGTATAATTAATTTACGGTTATAAAATTAGTTCTTAAAATAAAGACTCTCTTAAACAATGAACGTTATTGAGTTAAAATAAGATAGGATGGCTGGTCGCTACAGCAGTATCGAATATAATTTCGAAACACAACTCATAAACTTTGTACGTGTTTTTGGCATTGTTTTCTTGATAATCCAATACACGATCAAACTCTATTCGACAATCCGTTTGAAGGGTACAAAACTATGTCGCTGAGATTTTTTCTTTCTCATTTCCATTGGCCTACAACACAAACTCTAGATGATTTACTTACAAATAACAAATGGTTGAAGTAATATCTTGTAACGTGTAATGAAACCATTGAACTATCAAGTATATATTATAAATTTGCATGATTATAAAGCTCTGCAGTAAATAGTAAATTTACATATACAAAAAAAAAACATATGAAATATTTTGATTTCAAACTTTTGTCAAAAGATAGACCCGTAAGTCTGCTAAGTATGTATTTATTAGACCAATTTTTAAACTAAAATAATACTACTTAACTGTGAATCGCACATAACGAAAACTTAACAAAATGTTTCATTGTGAATCTATTGGCTAACTTTCTGTGTTGTATGGGATGATTATACATTTTCTATAAGACGTCGACTAGCCGTAGTCATTAATGCATTTTATTACACGTAATACTTCAGCGAACATACATTATTATTGAACATTGGACTGTGAATGAATTTTTCCGTTTCACAAATGACCAACAAAGCGGAGTTTTAACAATTAAATTAAATAACATATAAATTCAAAATACTTGTTTTAATTACGCAGTTTCAAAACACGAAGAGTTATTTGGTGTTCACTATTACAAAGAATAAACCAATCGTATAGTTCCCAGTTTTAAAACCATGCAATCAAAACTACCCATCAAGTTTTAGGCATTACTAGCTCATTTAAATGGCCGTTATTTCCATCATATTGGTAATTGGATGTTAACTTTATTTTTTAATTCAGTTGAAGTAATTTTTTGTTAGATTGCGCTTCAAATAATTTATGATATTTTTTTATATCATAGTTCAACTTTGTGTTTCAATTGGAGATAA
The DNA here is from genome assembly GCF_032445375.1 of Bacillus rossius redtenbacheri. NCBI lineage: Eukaryota > Metazoa > Arthropoda > Insecta > Phasmatodea > Bacillidae > Bacillus > Bacillus rossius. The sequence goes on along the minus strand of NC_086330.1, from coordinate 115,911,317 downwards.
GCTCATTTTTTGACTATTCTACAATTAATAATATATAATATTTATTTCTCACAAATGTTCTTTGTTTAATGTACGTACTGTGTGGAAATGCCATTGTTAATAAAAAAAAGTTTATAAAATGTAGTATTTAAAGTAACCAATAGAAAGCACTCGTGGTAAAGATGGTTAGGTATTCATCTCCATCTAGCGGGCAGAGTGAGAACTATGTAGGGACTGCATGAAAGACCGTATGAAAACCTTCGCCACAAACACACAACCGAATGTTAACAATTCAAGATCCACACAACTTAGAAACGTCATAACGTAGAAAGTCACAACTTAGAACTATCACAACTTAGAAACACACAACTTAGAACTGTCATAACTTAGAAACACGTAACTTAGAAACACGCAACGCAGAACCACACAACTTAGAAACTTCATAACGTAGAAAGTCACAACTTAGAACTATCACAAGTTAGAAACACACAACTTAGAACTGTCATAACTTAGAAACACGTAACTTAGAAACACGCAACGCAGAACCACACAACTTAGAAACTTCATAACGTAGAAAGTCACAACTTAGAACTATCACAAGTTAGAAACACACAACTTAGAACTGTCATAACTTAGAAACATGTAACTTAGAAACACGCAATGCAGAACCACACAACTTAGAAACTTCATAATGTAGAAAGTCACAACTTAGAACTATCACAAGTTAGAAACACACAACTTAGAAAGATCATAACTTAGAAACACGTAACGTAGAAACACGCAACGCAGAACCACACAACTTAGAAACGTCGTAACGTAGAAAGTCACAAATTAGAACTATCACAAGTTAGAAACACACAATTTAGAACTGTCATAACTTAGAAACACGTAACTTAGAAACACGCAACGCAGAACCACACAACTTAGAAACGTCGTAACGTAGAAAGTCACAACTTAGAACTATCACAAGTTAGAAACACACAACTTAGAACGATCATAACTTAGAAACACGTAACTTAGAAACACGCAACGCAGAACCACACAACTTAGAAACGTCATAACGTAGAGTCATAACTTAGAACGGTCATAACTTAGAAAATTCTAAGTTATGTGTTTCTAAGTTGCGTGTTTCTAAGTTGTGTGTTTCTAAGTTATGACAGCACCCCACATTTAATGCAGCTAATTTAAATGCAACACTTAGTCTTTATATATCCTGTTGAGATCTAAATTTGAATATGGTTCTGTGATTTGGAATAACATTAATAAATCATATAGTGACAAATTGGATAAAATACAATTCAAACTGATCAAAATTATAAACCTAAAAAGTAACATTAATCTAAAAGTAGATTTACACTCCCTTCTTGGTTCCTTATTATTAAGAAGAGAAATATTATATGCATTATTTGTACACAAATGTTACAAAAATACAATTAATTGTAACTATTTTCTTAACAATACTGGAATTAGAATACCTACTTTCAGTAGTCGTAATCAATCTTTAATTTGTACGTTAAGTAAAACAAATGATTTATTATTCAGAATCACTACTAAAAAATACAATAAATATGCAAGGTTATTTCCTGAATTAGATAGCAAAATAAAATTTTAAAAAATACAACTATTTCTAACTTAATTTTTCTTTTCTTGTGGTTAATAATCATATTGTTTCAAGTTATTTTTTTTATATTATTCTTATTTCCTACATTATAAAATTTGTAAAGAAATTATTTACTAATTGTTAAATGTTGCATGTTGTGTGTATCATTTTTGTTTTTTGTCTTGTATTTTCTATTGTTTTGTTCTGTCTACATGTATCTGTGTTGTTTGTATCGTGCCTACCACCTAAGGCCATAAGCTGTAGGTAGGCATGCAACAAATATTAAATAAATAAATAAATAAAATTATAATATGTGTCAGAAATTTAAACAATGCATTTTTATGTTTTATTTTTTTTTCCCTCTTCTGGTTAACTACTGGTGAGCCTTACAGATTCTACATCATAAAAAAAGTTGGTAGGTACTTAAATTGAAAGAGTCACTGTTTTTTTCCGGAAAAAGAAAACAGAACCACCAAAAACTGTGTTTTTGAACACTAAAGAAGTTTTTCTATTAACCATGAAAACAGTGTTTGAGAAACAGTTTCTGAGAAACTACTGTTTATAAATTCAATTAGATAGCCTGTGCAGTGAAGCAGCAGCAGCCATGTTGTGCTTTAATGGCGTAGCCGAGACTGTTTTCCATGTGAGATTGGGCTGATTTTTATCGTGTGGTTCACCAGAGATCCTTAAGAATACAGTGTAGCCAAGACTGTTTTCAAAATTACAGGGATTTTTAATGTCAGAATGTTACGGCCAGAGCCAAGAATATTTTATCCCAATTGGTTTACCATTTCTAGCGAATATAGAAGAATATTGAATAATATATCATATGTATGAAACAATATACATAACATATATAAATAATTCTGCCGAAAGATCCTGGCCAATCAAAAAATTGAATAAGGGTAATTCCATTGTTACGGGTGTGACTTGTACACACAAAAATTAAAATAACTTGTAAGTAATAAATAATCAGTTTTAAATGTTTAGTTAGCCAGAAAAGTTTTGTCCCAAAGAACTCATACCTCCATTCGAGTTAGAAAACATAAATGATAATCAAGCAACGTTGCCTTAAAAGATCCTGTTATGGGTGTGACTCATTTTGGACAAACACTTTAGCAAGCATGAAGATATACATAAAATTCTGCGAAAGTATTGTACATTCAGTTATCAATTCTCTTTTGCAATTGGCTAAATATTTTGGAATTAACTAAGCATTAGCTAGTTACAAAAAATATTTTTTATTTATTCATATTCACAACACTTTTGAATGTTACGGGTGAGACAGAGGTCTGTTATGGGTGTGACCACATGCAAACATGTCACTTAATAAATGTATACAACAGCAAAACAAATGTGTCTGGATATGCATTTATTCTCATCAACATTAAACTTACTAAAACATATCTATAATTGCACACAATTCCTAACCTTTGACACTAATGCATTTCATTTCTTAACTATTTGTGACATAATGTTCAACCCCTCTCGTAAACATCTACACAATCCGGAAATTCATAAACAACTCTTTCACCTCGAAACTGCAATTTTTGAGAGGGCAATATTTTCATAATCTGTTCAAAAGGTACATCAGCAATGTCATTTTTGTCTGTTTTGAACACTTTCCTATTGTTTCCGTACATTTTTAGAAACATTACTTTCACATCCCCATCAGTTTCACAAACTTCACTTTGACACACTGCTACATATTTGTAGACCAACTTTTTATTTGTCGAATGTAATTCAACAACGTAAATGTCAGGTCCAATGTTTACTGGCGTGAGCAGTCTATAATTTAAAACATCAGTCGATGGTCCAGGATTTTGGTTGCTATTAAAGTCGTCGCCGGAATCACTATAGACATCACTGTAGTGTATACATTTTGTGTGGACTTCTTTTGGGAAAACGGTTACCTTTTCCATTTCTGATACAGCTGTTCTCCCTGCAAGAATGTTATCATCATCGTATCCCATAAAGTAATGGCACATTTGGATTCCAGGTATTTTTTTGACACCATTCCACCTTTTACTCAACATAGCTTTGTTTTTTCCACATGGTCATGTGATACAAAGAGAATTTTTATACCTTTTAGTTTTCCTTGTGCAACAATGTAAAACTGCTCAGCTGTATTTACAATTGCCTCTCTTGCCCTCACTGTTTTCCAGACACACCGCTTCACTGACCCACCAATACCATCAACAGTACCCTTACCGTGGGAGGTAGCAAAAAAAATCCACACTCCTGTAACCCCAAAATCCTTTTCCATTTTGCACAAGTTTGACAATGTAAATTTATTTTTAAACTGTGCAGCACAATTATCTGAAAATATGTAGATGTAACTAATGTTAGGATTAGCAGCTTTTACTTCTGAAATTACTTCTTTGAGAAAGCACCACACATAATACTTGTCATGAGACAGGTCATCACTTACCACTGAGTATGATTGCACACAATTTTTTTGCCACACACAACACGTGAATAAGGTAACCTGGGAGTGGCTCCAGTGGGCACTTTGGATTTCATCCTGACAAATCAAAGCATAATTTTCCGCAAAATCAATCTGTACAACTGCTTCATTTTCACCCAGCTCTTTTTTTCCTTTCAAAAAAATCAGATTTGATTTTCCTAACATAACAGTGAAGTTGATGGAATCAGCATTTTCAGCTCTTTAAATGCATCTCGTAATGATGATATGTTTTCAATTATTTTTAGGTGACCATTGATGTCCTTCCATTGTTTCCATGAAACAGACAGGTTAACCGTTTGTGGTAACTGAAGATCTGGGCAACTACCACATACTCCTGTCATGCACTTTTCATTGTTTACATCACAACTTGCATTACTTAGGAGATCTTTTGAAGTTTTTGGAAAGTTGGGTATCAAATTTGCCAAAGGATCAGTCAAAAAATTGAAATTTGCAAGATTTACAAATGCAAACATTGTGGGGTATTTGAGATACAGGCAAAATGTACTGCGGCTGAAGAGAATGAAACTTAGATTTCTTTATTTTTATGTCAGGGTTATGTTTCTTGAATTCCTCATAAGCTTCTCCCACTGTCAAAACCATGTAACGTTTTTGAACCAGTTGTCTTGTACCAGTCATTTTATCTTTCACAGACTTGACATCTCTAATGCCAGGAGCCTGATGACTCGCATCATCCCGGCAATAGAAATTCTCAACTTCAGTTTTGTCGGCATGAGATATGTTCCTGGAACCTTTCTTCACTCTTTTATAAATATTTTTAGATGTTTGAGGGTCAAATGTTTCTAGTACAATTTTATTTAGAACAGCTTGCTTTTTGCTTGGGCTGTTAGGAAGTAATTTTTTTACTTTTGCCACAGCTTTCCCAAATGATTGAGGACATTTATATGAACCAATAGGGGATGTAATGTGTACCTTTGTTACAGTCATCAAGTCCTTCTTCCTTTGCCTGCATGATCTTTGACATTCTCTATCATTTCTTCTTTTTGCATTGAGCTTTTTATTGTTTGTTAGCAGCTCACGTTTTCTAGCTTCTCGCCTTTTCTTATCTCGTTCCCTTTCTTTCTTGAGATACTCTTTCCTTTTATTTGGGTCTGATTTTGTTATTTCCTAACACGATCCGTCACTGTGAGAGGCATTTCAGCATCTGGAACAAAATAAATGTGATGTACTAGTTCTTAAATTTGAAAGTTTAACCTAAATAAAATATTGTTATAGTCATCCTATAACCACAGCCTGTACGTTGAATTATCTTGTCACACCCGTAACATATCTACTGTCACACCCGTAAAACAGTTTTTTCCTAAATTAATTTAATTAACAGGCATTTTTATACATCTGGTCAATAAAGAGCACACATAACCTCACTTTGACAACATCTAACTATTTTGGTGTGATTATACTAATTACTACATAAACTTTTGTGAGATATCCGTTACGGGTGTGCCTAGAACATATTATCATCTTAAAATGTTTACCATATTAGTATTACTTACCTGTAAAATGTAATTTTGTGGAAGTACAGAAGGCAATGTCCACTCTTGCTATTGCAGCACAAACAAAACAAGATGGATGTCTCATGGTGTGTAAAGCAGGGTTGCTAACATACTCACAATATAACACTCTTTACAATCAACAATTAAGTACCACAAACTTTAAGAGATTGTAAAAATTATATATGAATGTATTTCAACAAATTTTGTGAAATATAATTTGTTTTTAAACTATTTATTGACAAACTGTTTTCATAATAATAATTTCACATTTTGGTTCTAAGGTTCATTTCAAATGGAATTGCCCATATCACAATATAATAAAAATAAGTCAGGTCGTGTGGAATTTTTTCTTTCATATCAACTAATGATTATAATGCATTGTTATATCACAATTTTTTGCTATGTCCAGGATCTTTCAATGAACTAAATTTAAACAGCAAGCATCATGTACTACAGGATTAAGGTATGTATAAACTTAGATATGTGATACGAAACTTGGGTCAAGTTCACTTTAAATCATACTTACTATTGGTTGGAAAGAAAGTACAGGGAAATGTATGATGTAAAGGATAACACACTTGGATGGAGGAACAAAGTAAAATAACACAATAAGAATTTAATAAGCAAAAATAAATTTATTGGATAGATCTATGTGTGGTAATGAGAGTAGTATTCACAAGAGAAGATCTAGGTAATGATTATTTATATTGAATTAATATAATGGTAGAGAAAGAATGTGAGGTTGTAATTGTAGTAATGACCAGGAATATGACAATTTGCAATATATAATGAATTAAATGGAGGAATAGCAAATTTTTTTGGGGTATATTTACACAATAAATATTGACAATAAACAATTATTGCTATAAAGCCAAGAAAGGTAAGTAGATTTTTACTAACATGTGATTTGTAGTAGTTATATATGAGAGCACGTAACCTGACATACTACCTACAAAAGGAATTATTATGTTTGATACACGAAATAACAATTCCTTTAATACGTCAGGTTACATGATATCACACATAACATGTCGAAGCTTCACGCCTCCATACTGCTAAAACAAATCCCTGTGAAAGGGTTTATGCTTCGGTTTCGATGCATAGCAGGGACTCAAGTAATTTTTTTTAAGTTATTATTTACATTAAATTGTATTACAACATTTAAATAAAAATATATATATAACCGGTCTTATGCATGGAAACTCACAATATCAGCAACACAATGAAAGCACAACATGGAGACGGTTGCTTCACTGCATAGACTATCTAATATGAACTACAAACAATAATTTCAGAGAAACCAGTAGGAATTAAGAAATGCCATTTACAGGGTAAAAAAAAAGGAATGTCTTTTGTGTTCGAAAAAAGTATTTTCAAAATTTCATTACTTCATTTATGAAAAAGCTGCAACGCGAAAAAATTACCAAAACCGCAAACAATTAAAATACACAAATGTGGTATCGCAAAATATATTAAGCGGGGTGGAACTACAATATACGGTAAATATGTAGTGTACGGATTACCGTCAAAAAAAATTATAAAAATCTGAAATAAATTTTATTATATGCTCTTTTACGTCCTCTTTTCATTACAGCCTGCGGAGATAAGAAATTCCAATTACTTTTGCAGATATCGCTGTTCTTATTTTGTAATACAAGACCTATGTAATCATTCAACCGCCGAAATTTTATATTTTGTTGTGTGTGCGTGAATGCTTAAATAACAGAAATCTTCCATTAGGTAAGGTTAGTTACATTATTAATAGTTCAAAATAAACGGAAATTAAAAATAATATCATTAATTTTACTTGTTGTATAGTTTTAAGTATTTATAATGTAACTGACCTGACCTAACAAAACGGGACAAAAGTAGATTAGGTCAGGTCAGCTACATTATAAATACTTTGAAACTGATCGGACATTAAAAATAATAAAATTAATTTTAATGGTTGTTTAGTTTTAAAGTATTTATAATGTAGCTGACCTAACCTAACAAACCGGAACAAAGGATTAACAGTAGTAATGAACGTAATTTTTTTTTACGCGCAACAATAAATGAATAAATCATCACCTATTGGTTCATTTGAATATTGGCCTATCACGAACTATCATGTGACAACATTATCCAATAAACAAAAAACAATGATGAATGCCGTGTGAATGTACAGGTATAGTGATTAAAATTTAAAAATTCGATATCTCCAAAAGTAATTGGAATTTCTTATCTCCACAAGTTGTAATGAAAAGAGGACGTTATTTCAGATTTTTAAAAAATTTTTGACGATAATCCGTACACTACATATTTACCCAGTATACAATATAACACTATAAATATTATATTAACAGTACTGTGTTACTTATACAGCTATAGTAAACTTTACGATACCAGAAACATTAATATCAATTTGAAAATGTAGAATTAATTTAAGTGGTATAACAAAATATACTAAACCGAGCAGTTTTACAGTATACAATATGAAACAATGGGATATATATCTACAATATTGTGTTATATACTTGAATAAGTAGGGCTGCAGTATAGAATACGATACCCAAAAGTTTGTTAACTAAAGAAACATATTTTGTGCAAAACAAGCATGCAAATGCTCCCAGCCCGAAACCCTCATACTCCCGCACTTGTACCGTAATGACGTCATTAATACCGTCATGGTATCGAGAGCTAAGCCTAATCGTGAAACTTTTATCCATAAGCTTTAATAAGTATAATATAGATTTACTACAACATAACACAACAGGATAACTTCTAATATGTTTTCAAGTATGGTGTTAATATTTTAAAGCACACCAAGAATTCTGGAAGCATATTTAACAGTGACAATTATTCAACTTACATATTATTCATTTTACTTTAAACTGGCATAAACGATGCAGAATATATTCCGTAAATCGCAAAAAAAAGCTACAAATAAAAATAAATATCATTAGCAAAACCAAAATTCAACAACACAATAACAAACACAGATTACACTCAACTATGATGGGAGCAATGTTAAAGAACACCGAAAATAACCAAAATTCGTTTCGTTGCATAGGGCAATGTTACTCTGTCAAATATTTTACTCAAATAAATTTGACAAAAAGTTAGAAGATAAATATTGCACGGAAAATGGCTTCCAGTTATCTCCATTAAATATATTTGGACAGGTAACCTTGACGCCAACCGTTAGTGCTCCTCTGTCAAGAAGAAAGTTATGACACATCGACACCCACCTCTTTAGCATGTGTGTACCACAAATGCGACAGGACTGTGAGTGAGTGCAGCGAAGGGAACGCCCTGAGGTTGATGGGACGATAGTTACCCGCGCGGCTATCGGAGAGAGATTATGTAATTGGTAATTGTTAGTTAGAGTAACTAAATATTTTGTCATTCCAGTTTAAAAAAAAATTATTCTTCACTATGCAACTATGCCGCAAAACTTAGCCCGAATTGTTTCCCTGCACAAGCACAGCATACTTCGCACGGGAAACATGGCCCTCGGAGGCCCTGGACTGCCGAGGTCGCAACAGTTGCTGCTCGCACAGCACAGCACAGGAGTCTGAGGCATCTACGTATCATGCCATCTGCAACATCTTGCCTTCACCAACTGCAACATCCATTTCGTAAGTTTTCTAAGCCTTTTGCATCGACCCCATGGCTGGCATAGCTTTCGGTGTGGTTTGAAGGAACACATTGCATAACTTAATTCTTTTGTTCAGAGTAATGCATTTCCGAATCTTGTGTTTCCTTCCTTGGTATTTAACAGGAAACATTCAAACACCTATCCTAAGGTAGTGACGCCGACCGCCAATGCTCCTCTATGTCGCATAGACCGCTATGCCTCCTCAACGTCTCGCAAAGGCGTGTGCACCGAACGCGCTCGTGCGCGCAGCAAAGTGTAGTTCGTGTGTCGAGGTGAACGCCAGGCAACGAGTGCTACGCCGGCGGAAGGATCCAGCCGGGTGTGGCATATTCCTCCGCCGCACTACAACAAATTAATTTATGTATATTTTTCCACAGGTTTTTATTAAACATTATTTTTCATCAATTAATATTTCAGTCCTTTCAAAATCATGTTTCACTGTGCGCTTTTTCCCGAACCTGGCCGGTTCAGTTTCCCGCGAAATTAACACGTTTCCGTGGGAGGGTTGGCGGGGGAGGGGGGTCGCGCGCAACGCGGAACCATCAACCTTTGCTTTCACCGACATGTAGTTTCAATAGTATAATATTTTCATAATCGTTTACGTTCAGTTCCGCGGCCGGCCTCAATCTACCATGAGGTATTTCACTTAATTAAATCAGTGCTCCAAGATGAGTGTTCTACATAATATGTGAGTACTGTGGGGAGTCTACGAGACTTTACGTTGGCGCTTCACGCCCCAACTTAGCTTACCGGCTACTTAGTTTTGGCCCGCACTGGACAGCCAGAAGGCGACACGTGCCACCGAAGGTAATAACGAATCAGTCCCTGGGACACATTTTTAGGCATCACGTAGAGTCGCCGGAGACACGGGCCTACGTGCCACTAGCCCAGTTTATTAAGTGTTATGTAGTAGTGAAATGTGTGCTCGTCAAAATGTAATCTGTCATGTTAGAGTTTAGGTATCATCGCTGCACGGTATCGTGCCACCAAATGTACTAATGAATCAGTCCCTGGGACACATCTAGGTATCATGTAGAGTCGCCGGAGACACGGGCCTACGTGCCACTAGCCCAGTTTATTAAGTGTTAGGTAATAGTGAAGTGTATTATTCGTCAAGATATCGTTCATCATATTAGAGTGTATTTTTGTAACCGCCGCATCACGAGTACAAGTCCGCCCCTCATGCGCATTAAAATCGTGAGCCGCCACTGAGGAAGTGAGCTGCGCATGTGAATAGTCGCGACGGGAAAACCGTTACGGCCAGAACGGGCAGCACCCTGTAAAGGGCTGTGCCGTAATAAATTCATCAACTATTCTCCAGAAACTTTGTGTTCTGATTCAGGCATCCCGAGTGGCCATAACAGCTCGGGGGGCCCTACTGCGTTAACCCCTACCTCTAGCCACAAGGCCGAACCCTCCCTGAGATCTCGAACCCAAGCAAAAATCACGTAAAAATCATAGGAGGTAGCAGGGACGGCGTCAGTAGGATGTATTATTTGTGAACATTCTAACATCGCCCGCACTGGGCCATCTACGAACCAAATGTGTCTAACTAAGTACATACTTTTCTACCTAATTTATTCCACTGTCGATCTGGATTTTTCTTAATTTGTCTGACTGTATTACACTGTTTTTTTTACCCATGACACAATATCTCTAACCTTTTTAATAATATCATTAACTTGAATATAAGTAACGCTTATTGCAGAATCAACCACCAAATTTATTGTGTGCGCAAAACATGGCAAATGTTTTGAATCACCAACTGTCTTTTACATTGCAGCAACCATATAAACGCCATTGTCAGTAACTGCGCAAGTGATTTTAGACAGTGGAATATCCCAATCTTGAAGAATATCAACAAAAACATTAGAAATATATTCTGCTGTGTGATTTGATTTGAGTTCCTTGGTTGCTATATTAATGCTGGTAATAGCTATCTTCTCTAGAAAATGTAGCTACTCTAAAACCCAAAAAAAAAAAAAAAACTTTCTCGTTCATAGTTTTGGTCCATATATCGAGAGTTATACATAATTCAGTTGAATTCGATATTCTCGAAGCAAATTCCATCTTCAAAATATCGTATTTGTCATAGAATAACTGTTTGAATTGTGTTGACAAAAGCACTTTGTAACAAGTTGCCAATTCCTTCATTAATTTCAAAAACCCTTCTCCTTCAACAACATTTAAGTGTCGCATATCTTTGCATATAAAATATAATATGCACTGATGCCGACCGCCAATGCTCCTCTATGTCGCATAGACAGCTATGCCTTATCAACGTATCACGAAGGCGTGTGCACCGAACGCGCTCGTGCGCACACCAGAGTGTAGAAAGTGCAACGGGGCGAACGCCAGGAAACAAGTGCTACATCGGAGGAAGGATCCGGCCGGGTGTGGCATATCCCTCCGCCGAATTACAATAAATGTAATGTTTGTAATTTTTTCCACAGGATATTATTAGACATTATTTTCATTATTTAATACTTTATTTTCTCCAGAATTATGTTTCACTGTGCGACTTGTCCCAAATCTGGCCGGTTCAGTTTCCCGAGAAAATCACACATTTCCGCGGGAGGGTTGGCGGGGGAGGGGGGTCGCGCGCGCAGAGAGCGGCAGTATCCTTCCGGAGCTCATAGAGGCCGGCAGCCTCCGCGCAACACGGGACCAGCAATTCTTTCTTTCACTGATATGTAGTTTCAATAGTTCTAATTTTTCGCAAACAATTTTCATTCAGTTCTGTGGTCGGCCACGACTTGCCAAGTGGTATTTAATTTAATTATTCTGTGCTCCAAGACGAGCGTTCGTCGTAATACATAAGTACTGTGTGTGAACTACGAGATGTTACTTCAGCACCTTACGCGATAATCTAGCCAACCGGCTAACTAGTATCACCCGCACGGGGCAGCCAGTAGGCAACACATACCTTTGAACTTACTAACGCGTCAGTTTCTGGGACAGGCCTAAGAGTCAGGTAGCGTCGCCGGAGTTACGGGCCTACGTGTTCTTAGCCCAGTGTACTACGTCAGTTGTAATTAAGCAGTGTAATTTTTAATCAGGATTGTAGTATGTCATGTTAGGGTTTGTTTTGTAATCACCGCATCGTGTCCAAGTGTATGACCTTACCGGGGAATAAAATCGTTAGCCACCACTGAGAGAGTGGTCGCGCGTGTGACAATTCAATTCGGGACAACCGTTACGTCCAGGACAGGCAGCACTATGTATAGAGCTGTGCCGTAATGAATTAATCAGACATCAGTTGGTCTTTTCTTGATATTTTCAGGCGTCCCGAGTGGCCTAAACAGCTCGGGGGGCCCTACTGTGTCGAACCACTACCTCTAGCCACAAGGCCGAACCTACCCTGAGATTTCGAACAATACTAAAACTACGTAAATTTTAATAGAGGTAGTGGGGTTCACGTCAGCACATATTTATATTGCTATATATTATCCCACCTTCTGTGGCCCCCGGGCCACATTTATGCGTATTTTTTTTTTGCTGTTATTGATTTTACGCTTTATTCCTACTTTAAAGAATTCTTTTAAATTTTGTAAAATCTTAGTTACTGTATTTTTGGTTGATTATTTGCCGTCGTCCGGGGTCTCGGGCTCGAGTCCCGGTGTGGCTCCTAGTGGGAAAAGGCGGTTCTTGCTACGTATTGTCCGGGTGGGCGCCAGACTAGCTCGGTTCTAGTCGTGAGTTTGGGGGTCGTGGATGTATGTGCCCCTGCGTGGCCCACTAGGGCCGGCGGCGGTGTTGCGTGAGATGATTTTAAATAAGAGGCGTGGAGTTAAGGTGGTGGTGTCGTACCTTTTATTCATAGGAACGAGTCGTACACAATACAACACTCTACAGAGGTCCCCGGGGGGGGTTTACTCGTTATTCCGTGGCGCCGTATGGTTTGTGTTCCGCGTTACGTGGCCTCGGACGCTGCTACGTCTCATACGTCTCACTGGTTACACGGGTAACGTAATTTCGTAACACAAAGGCGGGACACAAAATACACTGAATTAAGGGGGTGCGCACAAGTTACGTGGCACTCGTTACTCGGGTAACGTAAGTTAGCAATACAAAGTACGGGACACAAAAATACACTGAATTAAGGGGGCGCGCACAAATTACGTGGCACTCGTTACTCGGGTAACGTAAGTTAGCAATACAAAGTACGAGACACAGAAATACACTGAATTAAGGGGGCGCGCACAAGTTACGTGGCACTCGTTACTCGGGTAACGTAAGTTAGCAATACAAAATACGGGATACAAAAATACACTGAATTAAGGGGGTGGACGATTGGAGACGGCCAATCCCGTATGCAAATGTCTCGGCGCGGGTGTTGTGCCCACTGTGGTGAAACACGCACCGCAATTAAGTTTGTCCAAGTTCCCTTGCGGGTTTGTGGTCAGCGCCGTGCGCGTGACCTTAAATAAAGTTCTGTAAGTTGCGGGAGGCGGCCCGTGCCGTATACTGAAGAGCAGCCCCGCTGACCAAGTGTGGTGCGGGGTGTCTTTAAATTGATGCGGCCGGATTAGGTCCTGGACCGAAAAAAGGGACCGGGTACTCACGGAGAGGTTAAGTAATAAAAGGGGTTCTGTTAATTAGTGACTATATTTACCGGACGTTACTTTCAATGTAGACAAAGGATGTTGCCTCTCCGTGGGACGTAGGTCCGCCCCGGTCCATGAGCTGCGCTGAACTGCCGAACTGGCATGGCGTCCGAGGGAGGCTCGGCCTCTCTCGCGCCAGGCGTGACCTCATTACGCTAGACTCCAAACGGGTGTGTCTGGAAGAGATTTTATTGTCGCTAAAATCCTAATTTAATGTTTTAGGAGGAATGGGTACGGTTCTTCTCTTGTCTACTCAGGTTTCCGCGGCTTTGTCTTTGATTGCTGTTCGGGTCGCCTGACTCGGGTGGGCCATGGCCAGGGGTGTGTTCCGTTAGCGGGAGCGTATACTGGCGGGTGCAGGTCGGGCTCTGGGGTGGTCGTCGGCCAGACGACGTCAAACGCCCCCCCCCTGTGAAGCCCGACCTTGCGCCGCTTATGGTCCCGCTAACATGGGGCCACCCCTAGCTCCGGCCACTCCATCCCGGCGTGGTTCGCGGCTCAGCAGCTGGTTGGCTCCGCGTACTGGACCTGGTGATCAAGGCCGACTGGGCCAGCGTGCGCGCCGCCCCGGTTGCCGTCGTGGCAGGCGTGCCGGGGGCGGCGTCGTGGCGTCTGGGTGGGGTCAGCGGCTGATAGGGTCAGCGCACTGGACCTGGTGAACGTGGCCGACTGGGCCAACGTGCGCGCCGCCCCGGTTGCCGTCGTGGCAGACGTGCCGGGGGCGGCGTCGTGGCGCCTGTGCGGGGTCAGCGGCTGATAGGGTCAGCGCACTGGACCTGGTGATCGTGGCCGACTGGGCCAACGTGCGCGCCGCCCCGGTTGCCGTCGTGGCAGGCGTGCCGGGGGCGGCGTCGTGGCGCCTGGGCGGGGTCAGCGGCTGATAGGGTCAGCGCACTGGACCTGGTGAACGTGGCCGACTGGGCCAGCGTGCGCGCCGCCCCGGTTGCCGCCGTGGCAGGCGTGCCGGGGGCGGCGTCGTGGCGCCTGGGCGGGGTCAGCGGCTGATAGGGTCAGCGCACTGGACCTGGTGAACGTGGCCGACTGGGCCAACGTGCGCGCCGCCCCGGTTGCCGTCGTGGCAGGCGTGCCGGGGGCGGCGTCGTGGCGCCTCCTAGCTCCGGCAACAGCTCCACCCGGGTAGTGCTCGCGGTGGCCGCAGTTGGTAGGGCCCGAGCACCTGTCCCGGGTCGTCCCACGCCAAACATCCGGGGGTCGACTCGTCGAGGTGGCCTGTTGACGTTGGCCCTCAGCGTCTGGTACGGCGTGGATGGGTACAGCCTCCTCTCCCGTTCCGGTGTGCTGGGCGGGTTTGGAGTAGAGGCCTCCTCGTCCCCGTCGTCCAGTTCCATCATCATGAGGGTGGTGTCGGCGTGGTCGTTGTGCGGTTGTGCCCTAAGCACCTCCCCGGACTCGTTCTCGGGGGGTGACAGTGGTTCCGAGTGTGGCTGCGGTGTCTCGCAGCGAGCGGCGGTGCGGTGGTGGCCAGGGTGCCGGCCGGCAGGGGCGGCGGCGACCAAGGTCAGGTGGCTCTCGGCAGGCGGGCAGCAAGCGCGGGCGGCGCTCGGCACGGCCCGGCTCAGCCTTGCTGACATGCGGGCGTTTCGCGGCTCGTCTTGCCAGACGGATGACAGGTGTCATCGGCCGAGTGACGGTCACGTGCGGTGGTGGGGCGGTCGGGCGTCCAGGTGCCGTGGCGTCGACCTGCATTGCGTCAGGCAGATGCAGGGAGCTCAGGCGACCCGGTAGCCGCGGTGACGTCACGGTGTTGTGGCGCGGCGCCTGTAGCGACTTGAGCGCGCGTCGCCTCGGCGGCTGTTGTGGCAGGCCGGCCGAGGGGCGGCGTCGTGGCGCCTCTGGTGGCTTGAGCGCGCGTCGCCTCGGCGGCTGCTGTGGCAGGCTGACCGAGGGGCGGCGTCGTGGCGCCTCTGGCGGCTTGAGGGCGCGTCGCCTCGGCGGCTGCTGTGGCAGACTGTCCGAGGGGCGGCGTCGTGGCGCCTCTGGAGCACAGAGTGCGGGTCGCTTCGGCGGCTGTTGTGGCAGGCCGGCCGAGGGGTGGCGTCGTGGCGCCTCTGGCGACTTGAGCGCGCGTCGCCTCGGCGGCTGCTGTGGCAGGCTGACCGAGGGGCGGCGTCGTGGCGCCTCTGGCGGCTTGAGCGCGCGTCGCCTCGGCGGCTGCTGTGGCAGGCCGGCCGAGGAGTGGCGTCGTGGCGACTCTAGCGACTTGAGCACGCGTCGCCTCGGCGGCTGCTGTGGCAGACTGTCCGAGGGGCGGCGTCGTGGCGCCTCTGGAGCGCAGAGTGCGCGTCGCCTCGGCGGCTGCTGTGGCAGGCCGGCCGAGGGGTGGCGTCGTGGCGCCTCTGGCGACTTGAGCGCGCGTCGCCTCGGCGGCTGCTGTGGCAGGCTGTCCGAGGGGCGGCGTCGTGGCGCCTCTGGCGGCTTGAGCGCGCGTCGCCTCGGCGGCTGCTGTGGCAGACTGTCCAAGGGGCGGCGTCGTGGCGCCTCTGGAGCGCAGAGTGCGCGTCGCCTCGGCGGCTGCTGTGGCAGGCCGGCCGAGGGGCGGCGTCGTGGCGCCTGAGTCTCGAAGCCAGGCGGGCACCGCGGGGCGAATCCAGGCGGCGGGGCCTCGCACAGGCGTCTCGGCGTCGTGGCCCTGGGCGTTGCCTTGTCCAGCTGCTGTTTTGAGACCGCGTACTCATGTGGCAGTGAGGCCGGCTGCATGACGTTGAAGCTAGGCGGTGGCGACGGTGTGGCGCGACGTGTCGTTGTCGAGTCTGGTGGCGTCCCGGATGAGGCGTGTGTCGGAGACGATGCGGGTTGCGTCGGAATGGTCCTTCGCGGCACGGTGACGGTGGTCAGGTGCGGTGGCGAGGCCATCCCGGCGTCGTGAGTTGTCTCCGACACGAGGCGGGTTCGTGACGTCGTGACAGACTGCGGTGGGACGGTCGGCGTCATGCGTCGTTCGGTCGGCTTCGGCGGGTCCAGCGTCGTCACAGTCATGTTGAGTGGTGTCTGGTCTGCGAGGGGTGTTGAGGCTGGTGGCTTTGGGCCCGGGGGTGGAGGGAGCAGGATTGGCGGCGAGAGGTTGACGAGCGTCGGCGTCGGGACGGAAGGCGTCCTTGGTGAGGCGTAGTGCGTCGGCGTGAGTGGCGTCAGGTTGATGTAGCGTGGTCTCGCTGGTGACGGTGTTTCCGGACTTGGGTCGGGAGGCGTCAGGTCTACGAGGGATGCCGAGGTTGGTGGCTCCGGGACAGGAGGCGACGGGAGCGGGATTGTTGGCGGCATGATGAAGGTCGTCGGCGTCGGGACGGTTGTACGTGATGGTGCGGATGTCGTCGGGGCGTGAGTTCGTGATACGTCATGCGTCTGCGTGAGTGGCGTCTCGATGTCGTGAATTGTCGCGGCGTATCGTAGGGGAGGAATTAGTAGCGCTGCTCCCGAATACTGCACTTGGGTGGCTCGTTCTGCTGTACATCGCGCGCACGTGAACGTGAAGGACTCGCGCCTCAAAGTACCTTCACGCTCGTTGGTGCAGTCACGATGCCATAGGTCGGTACACTCGTCGCAGTGGTAGCCCATGCTACTTCCTCCAGGACACGACCGGCTTCCACACATCGTCATCCCGTATGTGCGATACTCTTGACAATAGCCACACTCGTACCCCGCGGCGATCCTGCCGTTTAAGTACCATCTCGGGTAGAGGTGGTAACACCCGCTGCATTCGTCTGCATCCATCTCTTGTTATCGTGCGTGTTCAGCTGTGTCGAGTCGTGTTTTTCACTCGTGGCTCTGTGCGCGCTGTGCAAGTCTGCGCGCGGGGTCGCGCTCGCCGGCTAGGCAGGTGCCCGGACAGCCGCACAAAACAGAGGCCGAGAATGGCCGCGGCATGGGCGGGGGTGCGGATGGGCGTGTGAGGCGATGGCCGAGAGCGCCCGGACAGCCGCACAAAGAGGAGGCGAAAACGGTCCGCGCGGGGTGGGGGTGGTGACGTCGCTCCGTTGCTCGCCTCGCCGTGATGACGTGTGGAGGTGGGGGTGGTTGGAGTGTCCTTTGTCCGCTCGCCTCGTCGCGCCGGTCTGTCTGGCCTTCGACCCTTCCTGTGTCCAAAATGGCCGTTTCGTGTCTCCGCTGTCGCCTGTTGGTGAATTTATTTCGAAAATGTCCAGAAGTGAGAAAAAACAAATTTTTCACGTTATTTTCTGCCCCACGCAGCGGGCGCCAAATGCCGTCGTCCGGGGTCTCGGGCTCGAGTCCCGGTGTGGCTCCTAGTGGGAAAAGGCGGTTCTTGCTACGTATTGTCCGGGTGGGCGCCAGACTAGCTCGGTTCTAGTCGTGAGTTTGGGGGTCGTGGATGTATGTGCCCCTGCGTGGCCCACTAGGGCCGGCGGCGGTGTTGCGTGAGATGATTTTAAATAAGAGGCGTGGAGTTAAGGTGGTGGTGTCGTACCTTTTATTCATAGGAACGAGTCGTACACAATACAACACTCTACAGAGGTCCCCGGGGGGGGTTTACTCGTTATTCCGTGGCGCCGTATGGTTTGTGTTCCGCGTTACGTGGCCTCGGACGCTGCTACGTCTCATACGTCTCACTGGTTACACGGGTAACGTAATTTCGTAACACAAAGGCGGGACACAAAATACACTGAATTAAGGGGGTGCGCACAAGTTACGTGGCACTCGTTACTCGGGTAACGTAAGTTAGCAATACAAAGTACGGGACACAAAAATACACTGAATTAAGGGGGCGCGCACAAATTACGTGGCACTCGTTACTCGGGTAACGTAAGTTAGCAATACAAAGTACGAGACACAGAAATACACTGAATTAAGGGGGCGCGCACAAGTTACGTGGCACTCGTTACTCGGGTAACGTAAGTTAGCAATACAAAATACGGGATACAAAAATACACTGAATTAAGGGGGTGGACGATTGGAGACGGCCAATCCCGTATGCAAATGTCTCGGCGCGGGTGTTGTGCCCACTGTGGTGAAACACGCACCGCAATTAAGTTTGTCCAAGTTCCCTTGCGGGTTTGTGGTCAGCGCCGTGCGCGTGACCTTAAATAAAGTTCTGTAAGTTGCGGGAGGCGGCCCGTGCCGTATACTGAAGAGCAGCCCCGCTGACCAAGTGTGGTGCGGGGTGTCTTTAAATTGATGCGGCCGGATTAGGTCCTGGACCGAAAAAAGGGACCGGGTACTCACGGAGAGGTTAAGTAATAAAAGGGGTTCTGTTAATTAGTGACTATATTTACCGGACGTTACTTTCAATGTAGACAAAGGATGTTGCCTCTCCGTGGGACGTAGGTCCGCCCCGGTCCATGAGCTGCGCTGAACTGCCGAACTGGCATGGCGTCCGAGGGAGGCTCGGCCTCTCTCGCGCCAGGCGTGACCTCATTACGCTAGACTCCAAACGGGTGTGTCTGGAAGAGATTTTATTGTCGCTAAAATCCTAATTTAATGTTTTAGGAGGAATGGGTACGGTTCTTCTCTTGTCTACTCAGGTTTCCGCGGCTTTGTCTTTGATTGCTGTTCGGGTCGCCTGACTCGGGTGGGCCATGGCCAGGGGTGTGTTCCGTTAGCGGGAGCGTATACTGGCGGGTGCAGGTCGGGCTCTGGGGTGGTCGTCGGCCAGACGACGTCATATTTAATGATGACGTCGTCCGACCGACGACCATCCCTAAGCCCGACCTGCAACCGCCAGTATACTCTCCCGCTAACGGAACGCACCCCTGGCCGTGGCCCACCCAAGTAGAGCGAGCCACCGAGCCGAACGGCCAAACCAGACATTATTATTATAAAGCACACTAAATCCGAGTGGACTAGAGACGAACCACACCCAATACCCCTCAAACAATTAATTACGAATTTTGCGACCTTAAAGTCTCTTCCAGACGCAGTCATTTAGTTTTTAACGTAATGAGGTCAAGCTTAGCGCGGCAGGGGCCGACGCGCCACCGGACGCCATGCCAGTTCCGCAGTTCTACTCGACTCGCGGACCGGGACGGACCTACGTCCCACGGAGAGACCACAACCATTGTCTTCATCGCAAGTAACGTCCGGTAAATATAGTCATTTAGCATAAACCAAACCTTTTTCTATTCACCTCTCTGTGCGTGCCCGGTCCGTTTTTTACGGTTCAGGACCTAATCCGACCGCATAAACGTAAAGACGCCCCGCACCACACCTGGTGCGCAGGGTCGTTCTTCAGCATACGGCACGGGCCATCTCCCGCAAACCACAGAACTTTCTTAAGGCCACGCGCCTTCGCGCTGACCACAAACCCGCAAGGGAAACTTCGCCAAGTTTAGTGGCGGTGCGTGTACCACCCCAGTGGGCACGGCAACTGCGTAGAAACAATCGCTTACGGGACTGGCCGACTCCAGTCACCCACAAACTCTGTGTGCCACGTCAATTGTGCGCGCCTAATTTTCATTAAGTGTACTTTGTTAACGTAACTTTGCGCCACGTCATTTGTGCGCGCCTAATTTTCATTAATTGTACTTTGTTAACGTAACTTTGCGCCACGTCATTTGTGCGCGCCTAATTTTCATTAAGTGTACTTTGTTAATGTAACTTTGCGCCACGTCATCTGTGCGCGCCTCTCTTGCATCAAGTGTACTTGGCCTGCATACTGTTACCCGAGAAACCAGTGCCACGAAACATTGAACATGTACCGGCCTGCACCCCGCAACGGACAAGTAGCCCTCAGGGGCATGTCTGTGCTCAGTAATTGTATGGTGTGACGTCAATCCCTTGAATAAAGGCACGTCGCTACTACGGCAATCCCACGCATTCTTCTTTAACGTAAATTCCCAAGCAATACCGCCGACGGTTCTAGCGGACCACGCTGGGGCAACGAACCACGAACCCCCATTGGTTAGACACCGAGCTAGCCTGGCGCCCTCCCGGAACATAAAACGTTAACCAGACCAGCCACCCCGCTAGAACTCGCGCCCGGACTCGAACACGAGACCGCGGCTGACGGCAATGATTGTGATTATTTTCTTTTATAGTTATATTTTGGTTTGAGTTCATTCTAATTTTATTGCTAATCAATATTTATATCGATTGTGTTTCTATGGCCGGCTACTGGGAGCGCGAATTCGATTCGGTGATGACGTCATGAGCGCCCGAGTGCCGGCGGGGCCGGTGTGAACTGAGCGCCGAGGTCTGTTGGTTTTTCGGAGTCGCCGCGACCGGACGTGTGTCGCGAGGCAAGCTGAACGGCTTTTCGACTCTGCACCGGCCAGCCCTTGCCGGGGCCTGCTGAGATGGGGCCTTTCCTTACCCGGAGGCGTGTTCAGCGGAGAGATATTCAAGATTTACGCTAAGGTAAAGAGGCGTCACATAGGTTTGGCTGTAGCGGGTTGTGGATGAAGAATATATTATTAAAAAGAAGCATAGCTTTGCAAGTTGAACTTATTTACGAACCACGTATTACAGTGGAAGCTTACTTATTAGACCCTCCCATTTGTTAAAATGTGTCAATGCTACTTTGCTTGACTTTGATCAATGTGGAGTGCATCAAACGTTTTGTAGGAATTCACGTCATTACCTCAAGAGATTTATAATTTAAATATTGTTTACCTGCGTGTTTTTCCCTCGGAACAAAAACATTTTCACTGAAGCCTCCTCGCCCAGACTAAGTGATATTTTCCATGGCACATTTGACTGAGCTATATAAATGCATTTTCTGAAGGTCATGGTTATCAGCTGTTCCATTCTAAGAAGCAAGACGTGCAAGTATTGATGGTCGTGCGCGTGTATAAATCCGGCTCCCAGTAGGACTTTTTTTGGAACTTTCATAATTAATCCTTTTTATTTATATAGTATTTTTATGATATTAGTATTATCGGATTTTTAGGATAGAGTCTTGTTTATATAGTAATATATCTAAATAGGTTGAGGTAATCGCCATGCAAAAGTGTTTAATTTTTTTTGTTTATGAATGCAACGAAAGATGTTGCCGATATTACATTTTTGGATAGTCTTAATCTGCTTGGTGTTTTTAATGAGCCAAAGTCTTGCTGTGTACGTTTGTCATTATTCTCCCTTTCATAGCTCGACCGCCCAGGTGCAATTTTTGGAGCGAAATACCTATTTCAGATTTTGCCTTTTTTTTGTATTGATAGTTACCCAGGGTGAGTCGGGGACGGAACCCCCCTTCCTTTTTGATCGGAAGGCGGGTTCCACTTCTTTTTGCGAAGCAATTTTTTCGAAGGCAGCTTTCACTGGATGAAGTTTCCAGTGAGAAGTTTTAAGTGTAGACTTCGATGTCGATGTTGAGGCTTGGGCGGAAGAATCTGAAGGTATTTCACTTTTTGATTGTTTTTTTGGGATCACTTCAACAGATAAACTGCCACTGCTTGCGCCGATATCACTTTCAGCCTCCTTTTTATTTCAATTTGAAATCTGGTCAATGTTAGGTGCAGTTTAGTCCGGGTGGGATTTCAAGTGTTTATGCAGACTATATGTATTACTGCAAAATCGCACGATCTTGAAACATTTTTTGACGTGACAACGTCTAATAAATCGATGAACGCCAGCTGCACCCACGAAAAAGTGTCCCACTACGGATGTCCCACTACGGATGTTCCTGTTTGCTCATTGTACGCATGCGTGACATCTCTCTTCATGCTCATTGTACGCATGCGTGGCATCTCTCTTCCACTCTATTGGAACGACCATCAATTTGACTTTTCAATCATATTTTCGTCGTTTGAATTATTAAAATTATGTAATTTAACGATAGTCCACCGATTTTCAGCACAATCGGTATGGTTATTTGCCATCAGCCGGGGTTTCGGGTGCGATTCCCGTGGTGAGTCTAAGGAGCTGTACGTGAAAATTGGGGTGTTTTCCGGGAGGGCGCCAGGCTAGCTCTGTCGTCTAACCGTGAGTGGGTCGATCGGCCCCACATGTCCCCTTGACTCGGTGGCTTGACTTGGAAAGTAGCGACGGCAGGGTTAATCCCTGCACTGTAGAAAAAATACCGACCCGGAGTCGCGTGGGGAGTTGCATTGAAAAAGGTATTTGGTGATGACTATAGTTACCAGTCGTAAGGAATCAGAGACAAAACTTGAAGGCTCCCCACGGTACGCGCACGTCCGCTCCAGGCAGCGAGCTGATCATAACTGCCTCAGGGGTTGGTGTGCGGAGGGGGGGGGGACACTCCCTCCATGCGCCAAGGTTACGCCGCTCGTCTAATTTGGGTGAAGACTTGGCGAGGGGAGCGTTCCGCCAGCAGGAGCCAGTACTGCGGGCTGAGGCCGGGCTAATGGCCTTCGGTCGGTACGACGTCAAACGCCCCCCACTGAAGAAGCCCGGCCTTGCACGCGATCAGGCTCTGTGGCGGTTTGCACCCCTAGCATGTCTTTGACTCTCCATCCTGGCACCTGGGGTGGCTGCGGCTGGTGGGGCCACGTGGAGGCGTGATGAGGTAGGTGGTGGTTTGCAGTGTTGTGGTCGTGTGGTGGTGTGGTGGCCTAGTTTTCACAGCATGTCCAGGCGGTTGGGGCTCTGGGTGGTCGCAGGTATTAGTGCATGTCCACCGGTGGTCGAGTTTTATCTGTCGTGCCCTCAGGATTGCGGGGGCCGATGTGGCCCCTCTGGGCCCTCCCGAGATCGTACTCGAGCAGGTACCCCGAGGGCCGCCTGTCCCTGGGGGGTCTCATGACTTGACGTGTGGGCGGTTCGTCGGGCGCTTCTGGTGGGTCGTGAGGCGTCCGAGTGGTGGTTGTGGTGGTGTTGTTGTGGTATTACATCGGTGTTGTACGGCGGTTGCTCGCATCGTGGTTGTTGGATGGCCCGCTAGAGTAAGGTTGCCTCCTTCGTTCGGGTATACCCGGGGTTTCTCCTGCCTCGTCGTCGGGTTCCTCCATGACGGGTGTAGTGCCCTCAAGTAGGGTTGCCGCCTCCTCCTCTGATGCGTGGGCGATCACTGGCCCAGCCGCACAGAGTTGTAGTTGTTGTCTGGCGGCGCCGAGTACCATGTCGTCGGGTTCGTTGATGATGGTGGCGGTGTCTCCCGGTCTTGGTGTTTGATTGGTACTTGCCAGTACCCTGACTTCAGATCTAGCGTGCTGAACACGCGGGCCCTCCCGAGGCCGGATACTGCCATCTCGACGCTGATCTGCGGGGGTGGTGCCAGTGGCGTCTCGTCAGGGCAAGCAAGGCAAGCAGTGCTTGCCCAGGCAGTTTCCAGACATTGTATTTTTTAAATAAATATTTTATTCAGAATAGTATTTTACTTTGGCTCGTGCAGTTAGGTGTATGTATTTTTTACACTATCTTCTTGGGACCCAATACTGTGCGCTGTGCGCTATAAAAAAAGAACTCGTTGACACAAAAACATGCTGTTTTAGAAGCGTTGCTAGGTTTAGAAGCGCTGGTAGGATCGCTTTCAGCAGGAAGGCTGCCGCAGTAGTTTCCTTTCGGAAGGGGGGTGGCATGGTACAAAGGTTCAGGGAGGGGATTGGCTGGAAAAATACGCGGTAGAAGCTACGAAGGTAACGCTTTCTTGCCGAACTGGAGCGAACATGGCCGAAGCAGACGGTGGAATTTTTCCGCCGACTGCTTCGGCTATGTCCGGTACAGTTCGGCATGGCAGGTGGCGATGTCGCGTTTCAGTCGGCGGTCGTCTCTCGGGGCGCGCGCATCTCTCCCGCGGGCTGTTGGCTGGCAGTGCGTGGGGGATTTGTGGGCGTACGATGATACTACACTCCCACTTAGTATATAAGTAATGTAGAGTAGGTATTTTACTATCAGAATAATGTAAGTCAATCATTATTTTTAAAAAATAATGTATTTAAAAAAAATGTCAATTTTTCTACATGTGGAATAGTCAATGTTCAGTTAAGAAAACTACTTAAATAGCACCATTTTGTACCTTGAAATCCATATTTTCCCGGCGGAGGGCCCCCAGACCCCCCCCCCCCCCCAACCTCATCATGTTTTGGTGTGAACGGAGTTATTGCTTCCCCTCATGTAAACCTCACGCCTCGTCACTGGGTGGTGCGCTGATGGTTACAGCGTTGAGGGAGCGAAAATCAGTACAAAAACGCAGGGTACTGTCCCTTTTGGGGGCCAGAAAGATACACGCATTGTAGGGGCTGTTGGAGGGTTCGATCACCCCACTGTGCAGCATTTCAGTGACCTGCTCCCGTATGATCCTCTGCTCCTTGTACCCATAACCCCGGGGTGATTCATAGATAGGTTGGTCGGTGGTGGTCGGGATGGAGTGCTCGGCTACAGTGGTGCGCCGTAGGGGCTCGGCGGTCGCGAACACGCCTCGTCGTTCGTGCAGGACTTTGTTGATGGTGCTACGGAACTCCGGTGGTACATCGTGATGGAGGTCGTCTAGGGTAATGGTTGGGCCTAATGGACTAGGTGTTCGACCTACCACTTACACAACGAATCTCTCAGTTCGCCCCACATTTATTTTAGCTGGCCCCATCTCCAACACGGCATCGTGTTCTGCCAGCCAGGGTTGCCCTAACACAAGCTCTTCCCCCAAGTCCCACACAACAACAGAGGTCACTGGTGTAGTTAGCTCCCGAAGGCTTACCTTCACATCCGCGTGTCCCATCATCCGGCTGGTGTTGGTGGTGGTTGCCAGCCAGAGCTCGCCCTGGTGTGGGCGGAAGGTGCCGGTAGGTACCAGCGAGGGGTGGATGAACACCTGGCTCGCCCCCGTGTCGATGAGGGCGAGGGTCGGGCGTCCATTCACCTCGACGGGCACGCGGAGCAAATGGTCGCTGAGCTGTGCGAGTTGTCCCATCCTGGGTGGTTGTTGTAACTGGATTGGTCTGCTGTGGCCGGACTGTTGGGCGTGGTGTATGTCGGCGTGGTGAGTGCGCTCGGCGGTTGAGCATGGTGTGGTGCTGGGGTCGCCGGGTCCTGTCATGAGTGTCGTGGTGGGTTCTGACATGGTTGGTATGCCTGGTGGTCTTCGGTAGCGAGGTGTTGTGGTGGGCGGTGCTTGTCGTGGCTCGTCGTGGTTGTCACCGGTACTCATGTGGCGTATGTTGGCAGGTGGATGCACTCGGCGGTTGAGCATGGTGCAGCGCTGGGGTCATCGCATCCTGTTGTGAGTGTCGTGGTGGGTTCTGTCATGCTTGGCATACCTGGTGGTCTTCGGTAGCGAGGTGTTGTGGTAGGCGGCGCTTTTAGTGGCTCATCGTGGTTGTCACCGGCGCTCATGTGGCGTATGTCGGCACGGTGGATGCACTCGGCAGTTGAGCATGGTGCGGCGCTGGGGTCATCGCGTCCTGTCGTGAGTGTCGTGGTGGGTGGTTTACATCGTGCTGCCCTTGTCGCGGGTGGGTTTGCCGTGGTCGTGGCATCACCTGGTTCGCGTGTCGGTATTGCGGGTGGGGGGCTCCATCTGTGTTCCCCCCTTACTCGTTTCCCGTCGGCTCTTGGTCGTGCGAGGTGTTGGGTGGCCGGTAGGCGGGTTGTGTTGTGCGCCGGGCATTTGCCCCCCTAGGACAGTCGCTGTGCCAGTGGTATGTGCCCTGGGAGCATCCTAACCTGCACTGCGGCGGTTGATAACTCACGTTGGCTTCTGGCCGCGTCAGGCCGTCGGTGCGTAGCGTTCTTGGCTCCCTGAGGTTGGGGCCTCTCTGTTGTGGTTGGGGTGGTGGTGCCTGGATTGCTAGCAGGTGTCGGTGGTTGGGTGGGCTGCTCTGTTCTCGCTCGGGGCCACGTGCGCTCCTTACCCACATCCTCTGAACATTTTGCTCCGTCGCCACCGCGAGTTGCACGTATTCCATGACGGTGTTTACGTGGGTGACGCGCATGAATAGCTGGAGCTCGTCCCTCAACAGTAGGGTGATGGTGGGGAGTGCTCTGGTGGGCTCTGCGAATGGTGCTATGCGCTTGAAGAGCTGTAGCTTGTGTGCCACGAAGTTCTCAACGGGTTCGCCATCTCGCTGTGTGTTCCCGTAGAATTGTGCGGTGCATTGCACCATCGTCGCGCCTGCATCGAACCGTTGGCTGAAGGCCTCCGTGAACTCCTGCCACTCCATATCGAAGAGGCCCCATAGGCGCCACCATGTCAGGGCGCTTCCCCGCAGCTGTTCGCTGGTCCGCTCGGGCCACTCGTCGATTGGGGTTCCGCTTCGCGTGAGTCGGATTTCGCACTGGTGGAG
This sequence comes from Bacillus rossius redtenbacheri, assembly GCF_032445375.1. Taxonomy (NCBI): domain Eukaryota; kingdom Metazoa; phylum Arthropoda; class Insecta; order Phasmatodea; family Bacillidae; genus Bacillus; species Bacillus rossius. The sequence goes on along the minus strand of NC_086330.1, from coordinate 115,884,365 downwards.
GTATGCACGAGGGTCCTCGTGAGGCGCACCACTGAATTTGGGTAACCTCGATGAGTATGGGGCAGTTCGCACCAACTCCATGCGCGTGTTGGTGGGTCGCGTTGCTATGTCGTGCCCAATCGGTTGTGCTGTGGTTTGGTGTGGGAGCATGCCGTAACACGTGTTTGGCTTCTTGTTCCCGGTGACTGGCACTGTCAGTGTGGGTTGTGGTGGTATTGTATACCCTGTCTCTAATTTTTCCTTCCAAATCTTCGCCCAGTCTATGTTCCACTGTTCGTGGTTCGCTTAGTTGGTTGGTGACGTGGTATTGGTTTGCGCTGCGCATTGGCACATGCTTTGCCAAGGCAGTGAGTCTGTCAGCAAGTCGGCGGTTCTCGGTTGCTTGCAGTGTGCGCATGTCCCGTTGGATGTTTGGTTAAACATAGTTGTGTTGCGACTCTTGGTGCTTTGGACAGCTGTTATCGTTGACGTGCCGTGCGCGCCTTAGCGGGTCTGTGGGCTAGGTGCCCGGACAGCCACACAAAGCGGAGATCGCGATTGGGAGGGTGGGTTGGTTGCGCGTGCCGCTCCACTGGCAGGGAGAAGGGGGTGGTGCAGACACCCGTGTGAAAGTAGGGGCCGAGAGCGCCCGGACAGCCGCACAAAGCGGAGGTCAAGAATGGTCGCGGCGGAGGAGGGGATGCGGATGGGCGTGCGAAGCGACGGCCGAGAGCGCCCGGACAGCCGCACAAAGCGGAGGTGAAAAACGGTCGTTGAGGGGAGTGGATGTCGGGCTGTGGCGTCGCGCTCCCGCGTCGCGAAGGACGCGAAGCTGTTGGTTGAGGGGGGGTGGGGAGAAGCTCCTATGACCTCTCGCCTCGACGCACCGTCTGTCTGAACCTGATCCGTTCTCGCCCGCAAAATGGCCGTTTCGTGCCCGCTTTGTCGTCTGAGTTGGGAATGGCTTGAAGAAATCTGTTTTTAAATTTCTCCTGGATTGTTTTCTGTCCGGTTTTGCTTGACGGGTGTTTCTCTTGCTAATTTATTTTGCACTATTTGCCACACACAGGGGCGCCATTTGCCATCAGCCGGGGTTTCGGGTGCGATTCCCGCGGCGAGTCTAAGGAGCTGTACGTGAAAATTGGGGTGTTTTCTGGGAGGGCGCCAGGCTAGCTCTGTCGTCTAACCGTGAGTGGGTCGATCGGCCCCAGCGTGTCCCCTAGACTCGGTGGCTTGACTTGGAAAGTAGCGACGGCCGGGTTAATCCCTGCACTGTAGAAAAAATACCGACCCGGAGTCGCGTGGGGAGTTGCGTTGAAAAAGGTATTTGGTGATGACTATAGTTACCAGTCGTGAGGAATCAGAGACAAAACTTGAAGGCTCCCCACGGTACGCGCACGTCCGTTCCGGGCCGCGAGCTGATCAGAACTGCCTCAGGGGTTGGCGTGCGGAGAGGGGGGACACTCCCTCCATGCGCCAAGGTTACGCCGCTCATCTCATTTGGGTGAAGACTTGGCGAGGGGTGCGTTCTGCCAGCAGGAGCCAGTACTGCGGGCTGAGGCCGGGCTAATGGCCTTCGGTCGGTACGACATCATATTTAAAAGTAATGTTGGATATTCAAATACGTTTTGAACCAACAATGGTGTTTTACAGTTACACATAATAATTCAAATTACAACCGGGATCTTTTGCACAATGTTTTAAAAATTATTGTAACACCTTATAAATAAGTTTTGTGTATTTGGGATGCGTATTTGTTATAAAATCGAGTTATTAAAACGAAATAATATTATTCCCCTACCATGAACAAAATGATTATACATTTATATACCATCTGAAACTACCATATTTCATGCATGGCCTCGTGGCTGAGTGGTCAGCGGTGCTATTATCTAGTCTTAAGTTTGTCGGTTCGAATCCTGGCAAGTGTGCAATTCTTTTTTGAACTTGTAAAAATAAATATGGCGCACGTAACATTTCAAAAGTAATAAATATATTTGAATACTTTAATGAATGCAAATAAAAGTAAATTAATTAATTAAATTGAACATTTCATTTCACTCCATTGTATCCATACAAAATAGTGATAATTAAAAAAAATGATTAAATTTTATTCATAAAAGTATACAGAGGTAGATTTTATCATACAAAAGATAGAAAAATTTTAAAAAAAAATTCTTCCTCAAAGAATATAATATTTTTAATGCCTAAATGGTTTCGTTGCAAAAACCTATTACGGCTCAGTCTCAGGCCGAATATGATATTTCCTTTTCTTCTGGATCAATCTTTCATCACTGTTTTGTTATGACGTCACGTTAAACTATCATCCGTAAACCGACTTTACAGACAACCAATTTTTTAAGTGAAAACTTCTATAGGAAGGTTCGGATAGGGAGTAAATTCATGTAAGTAGTCATTGACATGTTCACGTGATTTGTTAATTTTTTTATATTTCAAGGATAAAACTTAATTTATTCTATTTTTAAAGATATTATTATTTTTATTTTTTCCCAAAGGAAATTTTAACTTTATTGTGTGGTACATATAGCTAATATTGGCCATGGAGGTAATAGTCTATAGAGTGGAAGGAGGTGTACTTTTCAAGGGTAATTAATGAAGCCTGTACCTGAAATAAAATCTTCGGACGCGCATGCGCACGACGATTGTTTACATGCACCGCCGTCAAAAGAATAGCAGACAGCAATGTAATTTGTATGGCGCTTTAGAAAATGTTCGTGCAAAAATTTAAGTATGAAACTATTCTTTTTTTATTATTAGTAATAAAGAACCACGCAGGATGACTAGCATAGCTTTCACATTTAAAAGGTATTATAAGTGCTTAATTAGGAACGATTTAATTACAGACTATGAGAGTACGAACTGCCAATACCACATTCAAGTATTTACGATTCTGCATGTTTGTTTAATACAATGAGCAACTATAATACTAGGTTTTTAACATTGTTTTGATATTGTTTTTTACTGTGCATATTATTATTGATGTACTGCGACGACTGATGCGAAGTGCTATGAAATCGACACTATACTTTAGATTACAATTAACGAATGCTCAATTAAAAAGAGTTTTTGGATTCCACGAAATGCTATGCTGCAAACTGTATTCGAATAAAACACTTTTTTAAAAACTGTTAATGAGAAAATTGTACAAAGATTGCGAAAGTGTAGAGTAAGTCACAGTGTGTGTTGCTGTTTACATGTAGATATTTCTCAAGATTCGTGCATTGTGAATAAAAAAATGTGCTGTTTTAATATTCCTTAAAATTTAATTTAATCAACAGTTGAAAATGCTAATTTTGAAAGATTTGTGCAATTGGAGTGCATGACTTGATGTAGGCTATTTTCCCATGTATGTTCAGCAAGTCTGGATTTTAGGGTTTCACCCTTCTTGCAGTTGTTTTTGTGTTCTTTGATTCGGGTGGATAGAGCTCTGCCAGTTTCACCTATGTACACGTGGCAACATTCACAGGGGATCTGATACACACAGTTGTGGGTTTGTAATTTTTCTGTGGCTGGTTTCACCTTTGTAACAATGCTTTTAATAGTAGATTTAGAACGGAAAGCTGTTTTGAGTCCATGTTTGTTTCCCAGGCATCTTATTTTTTCTGAAAGCCCTTGAACATACGGAATGACTAGAGTTCCTGCCGGTTTATTGGTTTCTGTGGGTTTGAGTGTTTTGTTGGATTTAATATGCTGTTTGATGGTGTTAGCAGGGTAACCATTGGCTATGAGTTCCCTTTTTATATGATAGTGTTCAACCGCAAAAAATTTAAAATAAAAACAAAAAATACATAAATTTCTGGCTTGTACAAGAACTCTATCTTTGCTCAACAATGATAAGTTTACAAGCTAGCAGAAACTGTTTATGCATTTTTTTTTATTAATTTATTTTTATATTTAAATATTTTTTCTTGTAATTTTATGATATCAAAGAAAACATGTGGTGATTTCTCTGTGTGCTTCCGATTAATCTGGTCAATATTATGATGGTTTTCTCCGTGTGCTTCCGATTATAATTGTTAATATTATGGTGGTTTTCTCAGTGTGCTCCTGATTATTCTTGACAATATTTTGATGGTTTTTCCCGTGTTCTTGCAATCATTCCTGTGGTTTCTTCAAGTGTTTCTGACTATTCTGAGAAACCGCTCTCTGCATGGATTTTTTTTGGTCTAATGAGACATGTCATTTTATTTGGAGTTACATTTAATTCGATAATTTCTGCTACTAAATCAAAACTTGCAATATTTTTATCAGGTGGAATTAACAAATATCATTACTCAGTCAAATTAATATTACGCCATGAGACATCTGTGGAGCACCAACATGCAAGACGAACTTCCTTTTCCTTGGAGTCTAGCGAAGCCATCCTTCTTTTGCGATCGTTAGTGAGCATCCCGCATCCCGCATAAAAGAACTAAATATTATTTACCTGCAAGCAACATGTGGCGACATCTGTTGTTGAAAAGCAGAACTACATGCTTAAAGTACTTTTGCATGAGATATATTAATTCTCGCTGATGAAATATGAAAAAATTTCTATTTAAGTATTGAATCTAATTTAAAACACTCAATTGGTATCTGGCATTAGTCTCAGTAACTAATATGAATTCCGATTTGGGATCTGACGCTGTATCGAAAGAACATAGGTGTAAGTTTTGCAGTAAAGAGTTTATCTTGAGAAAGAATAAAAGACAACACGAGAAGAATGACTGTGTTAAAAATCCTCTGCGCAATATGATAAGTTGTGTTCGATGTAGCAAGTCGTTTACGCGGAGAGAGAGCCTAAAAAGACATGGCAGAACTTGTAGCGCCAAGCCGCGTACAAGCTAGAGGACAACGATGAATCTACTAGCCTAAGGAAGAGTGATCTGCATTACAACAATAATTTTCTTGGATCTTCTGATCTCGACAAAGAACTTAAATTGAAGAAGGTTGATGATTTACGGAAGAATGAAGACAATGGAAGAATCCTTAACGTGAAAAGTGAGAATATATTCCAGCCGAATTCAAGTAGATCTTTCCTACTTTGTAAAAATGATGGACTCCTAAAAAGGAAGCATGAAGACGATGAAGACACTTCAACATCATCAACATCGAATTATTACGGTAAATTGGGTGAAGACGATTCCTTCTACGGTGATTGTTACAGTGACTCTGAGGCTGTTGACAAAGACATAGACTATGATGAAGCACCTAAAGCTGCCAAGATCGAAGAATGTGGCGGTGTCCTGAGACCGAAACGATGGAAACGACGTGATATATTAAATAAATCTGATCAAGCTTGTGATGATCACCGTCTCAAACATGAAAGTTACCCTGAGGTTGGTGGTAAAACGGAAGACACCAGAGATCATAATATTTATTATAAAGGTGCAAGGAAGATGGTGGTAGAAGAGAATGATTACACATCATGGAAAGATCCAAACATATTGGTTGACCGGCTAAGACTTCTACATGGTTCGCTTTGTGCAGGAAACTATTCGTGCATCAAAGAAATATCCTTCATACTCAAGGAACTGAGGAATGCTGGCTACATACAATAATGACTTGTTTTACTTGCATTTGTATAATGTAAAGCAATAAAATAAATAATTTAAATTATAAGAATGTAATGTTTTTATTTCTTGTATTATGATTTCTTACTAAGACTTAGATCTCGTAACTTGTGCTTCCTTTTTGCCTTTTTTAGTTGATGGAGCTTCCAAATGTGCTTCCTTATTCGATGATGCATACAAACTGTGCTGCCTTTTCGTTGGCGGTGCTTCCAAATGTGCTGCCTTTTCGTTGTCGGTGCTTCCAAATGTGCTGCCTTTTCGTTGTCGGTGCTTCCAAATGTGCTGCCTTTTAGTTGTCGGTGCTTCCAAATGTGCTGCCTTTTCGTTGTCGGTGCTTCCAAATGTGTTGCCTTTACGTTGACGGTGCTTCCAAATGTACTGCCTTTTCGTTGTCGGTGCTTCCAAATGTGCTGCCTTTTCGTTGTCGGTGCTTCCAAATATGTTGCCTTTACGTTGACGGTGCTTCCAAATGTGCTGCCTTTTCGTTGTCGGTGCTTCCAAATGTGCTGCCTTTACGTTGTCGGTGCTTCCAAATGTGCTGCCTTTACGTTGTCGGTGCTTCCAAATGTGCTGCCTTTACGTTGTCGGTGCTTCCAAATGTGCTGCCTTTACGTTGTCGGCGCTTCCAAATGTGCTGCCTTTACGTTGTCGGTGCTTCCAAATGTGCTGCCTTTTCGTTGTCGGTGCTTCCAAATGTGCTGCCTTTTCGTTGTCGGTGCTTCCAAATATGCTGCCTTTTCGTTGTCGGTGCTTCCAAATGTGCTGCCTTTTCGTTGTCGGTGCTTCCAAATGTGCTGCCTTTTCGTTGTCGGTGCTTCCAAATGTGCTGCCTTTATGTTGTCGGTGCTTCCAAATGTGCTGCCTTTTCGTTGTCGGTGCTTCCAAATGTGCTGCCTTTTCGTTGTCGGTGCTTCCAAATGTGCTGCCTTTTCGTTGTCGGTGCTTCCAAATGTGCTGCCTTTACGTTGTCGGTGCTTCCATATGTGCTGCCTTTTCGTTGTCGGTGCTTCCTTATTCGATGGTGCATCCAAAATGTGCTGCCTTTTCGTTGGCGGTGCTTCCAAAATGGGCTGCCTTTTCGATGGCGGTGTTGTCTTTTGGATGTTGGTGCTTCCAAATGTGGTGCCTTTTCGTTGTCGGTGCTTCCAAATGTTCTGTCTTTTCGTTGTCACTGCTGTCTTTTCGTTGTCGGTGTTTCCAAATGTGCTGTATTTACGTTGGCGGTGCTGCCTTTTCGTTGTCGGTGCTTCCAAGTGAGCTGTCTTTTCGTTGGTGGTGCTGTCTTTTCGTTGTTGGTGCTTCCTTTTTTGTTGATTGCGCATAGTACAAAATGTAGTGATTGAATATTTACTAGTTTATCATCTCTTGGTGTTACTAAAATATTTTACAAGGTTACTTGGTCCTTTAGAATGTATAAAAATGTCACGATGGATTACGAAGGTCATGTGGTCCTGAAATGACTAGCCTATACGTCTGATAATGACATGACTCGGTCTCATGGACTGAAGGCAATTGATCTATATGTGTGGCTTTGTACATGAACGGCTTTTATGTTATTCAGATTATTGAAAAATTAGACTTTCATAATAGGCTAATCGGCACTGATTTAATTCGTTGGTCCGGTATATTGACTTGAGTTGATTTTCGTAGAGTGAATGATTAATAAACTCTGCGAAAGGTAATGGAAAACAGAACCTAACATTTATTTAATAATTAGTTACAACTGTCTCTGGTCAAGAATCGAACCGTGGACAGGGATCCATCGATTCGATTTGTAAATTAATAAATGCTTTTTCGGAGACTATTGGAATTTTTCCCGCATTTCTAGCTAAATAATTACATGATTTCAAGATGGCGGTCAAATTTCAAAGATGGTGGGTACCTCAGTAATAATAAATGATTACTGCACTGTAGCATGTTAGAATAAAACTAGCATGATGGTAATACGAGTACACGCACAAGATGGTGTACTCCAGCAGGTGGTCGCTCCTGGTAGCATGTACTGAACATAAAATGACGGATCCGTGATGGACATCAAGGACAAAGTCAAATTTCAAGGACAAAGTAAAATTTCAAGGTCAAAGTCAAATTTCAAGGTCAAGGTCAAATTTCAAGGTCAATGTCAAATTTCAAGGTCAAGGTCAAATTTCAAGGTCAAGGTCAAATTTCAAGGTCAAGGTCAAATTTCAAGGTCAAGGTCAAATTTCAAGGTCAAGGTCAAAGTTCAAGGTCAAGATCAAATTTCAAGGACAAGGTCAAATTTCAAGGTCAAGGTCAAATTTCAAGGTCAAGGTCAAAGTTCAAGGTCAAAGGTGTGGTGACCAGATAATTATACTACATGATATCGGCACACTCTAGCAGACGAAAACAAGATGGTGGTCTCCAGTGGATGAAGACAAGATGGCGGACATGATGTCATACCAGTTGACGATATATACCTTGGTATTGGTGGTGATAGATCAGTCTAGGTAGCTTTCATGGAGGAAGGATCGACTGTTTAATCTCGTCGGGAATCGAACCAAGGACATACATCGATATAATCAAACATAATTCAAATACGTTAATTTTTTGATGAATTTTGGAATTTTTTTCATAAAAATCGGATAATAAATAAAGATTTTCAAGATGGCGTCCAAATTTCAAGATGGCGGACATGACGTCATACTACCTGATGGTTTATGTGCATTGACATAAGTGGTGGGGGTCAGTCTGCCAGCACCCCCCGCCACAGGGGAAGGATCGGTCACCATTTTTATTTTTTTTGTCCTCACCGGGTTCGAACTGAGGACTCCGAACTCCGTGTCGTAAATGTTTGTTTTTTAAATATTTTATTAAAAATTTTATTATTTAATTTTTTATAATTTTAAATTTTTTTTTCATTAAAATCGGATAATAAATTTAAAGATGGTGGCCGTAACGTAAATTGCAACGATGACGTCATAATTCAAAATGGCAGATAACACAATGCCGGAATGTTCGAGAAAACGAAATGATGTCATCCAAGATGGTGGATCCAAGATGGCCGTCGGGGTCAAGGTCAAAGGTCAAGGTCACATCCTGATAGAGGCTTAACTGAGGCTTGAGTTAAGGATGCTTAAGCCTCTATCAGGACATTTCTAGCCGTTGGGATTTTTAAGGACTAAATCGGGAAATTTTCCCTCGAAACGGGAATTTTTCCCTCGAAAACGGGAAATTTTTTCTTAAAACGGGAAATTTTGAGTCATTTTGAGTCATTTTTGAGGAATTTTGAGGAATTTTTGCCGCCGTGACGTCACAAATCCAAGATGGCGGAGCCGGCTCTCGGCTCCACGCGCCAGCGCCAGATCTAGTACCGGCTATTATATACTACTCATGAAATATATGTAACTCCTTTTTTTCATTTTGTACTTTTTTACTACATGCCCATTGAATAAAGCACTTTTTCAAAAATTATTTATTATATTAAAACCACCACAGGGCTCATACCAAGGATAGTCCCAATATCAGATACTATGCAAATGAAAGCTCTAACCTTCCCTAACAATATGTACATTTCAGAATTTCTATCTGGGCCGACACTTTTAATGCCGACGGACAGCAACAAGTTCGCGCGCCCTGTTTTCCTTTCATGCTATAGCTTCTCCCGCCGATTGCAGGCATCCAAACAAAAATTTATTTATGACATTCCATATTTATATTTTGAAGAAAAAACTTTAGAATATTAAAGAGGAAGGCAAATTCTTCGTGAAATATATGTGTTACCTTTTTTTCATTTTGTACATTTTAATTGCATGCCCATTGAATAAATCACTTTTTTAAAAATTATTTATTATATTAAAACCACCACAGGGCTCATACCAAGGATAGTCCCAATATCAGACACTATGCAAATGAAAGCTCTAACCTTCCCTAACAATATGTACATTTCAGAATTTCTATCTGGGCCGACACTTTTAATGCCGACGGACAGCAACAAGTTCGCGCGCCCTGTTTTCCTTTCATGCTATAGCTTCTCCCGCCGATTGCAGGCTTAAAAACAAAAATTTATTTATGACATTCTATGTCTATATTTTGAAGAAAAAACTTGAGAATATTAAAGAGGAAGGCATATTCTTCATGAAATATATGTAACTCCTTTTTTTAATTTTGTACTTTTTTATTACATGCCCATTGAATAAAGCACTTTTTCAAAAATTATTTATTATATTAAAACCACCACAGGGCTCATACCAAGGATAGTCCCAATATCAGACACTATGCAAATGAAAGCTCTAACCTTCCCTAACAATATGTAAATTTCAGAATTTCTATCTGGGCCGACACTTTTAATGCCGACGGACAGCAACAAGTTCGCGCGCCCTGTTTTCCTTTCATGCTATAGCTTCTCCCGCCGATTGCAGGCTTACAAACAAAAATTTATTTATGACATTCTATATTTATATTTTGAAGAAAAAAATTTATAACATTAAAGAGGAAGGCAAATTCTTCATGAAATATATGTAATTTTTTTTTCATTTTTTTTTTTTTTAATTATACGCCCATAGAATAAAGCACTTTTTCAAAAATTATTTATTATACTTAAACCACCACAGGGCTTATACCAAGGATAGTCCCATTATCAGACACTATGCAAATGAAAGCTCTAACCTTCCCTTACAATATTTACATATCAGAATTTCTATCTGGGCCGACACCTTTAATGCCGACGGACAGCAACAAGTTCGCGCGCCCTGTTTTCCTTTCACGCTATAGCTTCTCCCGCCGATTGCAGGCATACAAACAAAAATTTATTTATGACATTCTATATTTATATTTTGAAGAAAAAACTTGAGAATATTAAAGAGGAAGGCAAATTCTTCATGAAATATATGCAATTACTTTTTTTTTCATTTTGTACTTTTTAATTGCATGCCCATTGACTAAAGCACTTTTTCGAAAAATATTTATTATATTAAAACCACCACAGGACTCATACCAAGGATAGTCCCAATATCAGACACTATGCAAATGAAAGCTCTAACCTTCCCTAACAATATGAGTAGTATAGTTTGGCCGGTCCGGAAACAGGCTTCAGGCTGTGGTGGTGGTGTCGGCGTCCGCCATCTTGGATTGTGACGTCACGGAGGCCATCTTGGATGGTTGTGACCTTGACCTTTGACCTTGACCTTGAATTTGATCCTCAAAAATCGCAAAATCCGCCAAAATTGGACAAAATTTGCCCAAAATTCCTCAAAAATCGCCAAAATTTCCATTTCTGTGGAAAAAAGTTCCGCCAAAAAAAACTCAAAAAATTCCACAAATTAAAAATTTCTCTTTTCGAGGGAAAAATTCCCGTTTCGAGGGAAAAATTCCCGTTTTTAGTCCTTAAAAATCCCAGCGGCTGAAAATTCCTAAAACTGGCTTAAGCATCCTTAACTCAAGCCTCAGTTAAGCCATTTCTAGGAATAAGGATACCATGACCGCCATCTTGGATTATGTCGTCACCGTTGCAATTTTCTTTACGGTCGCCATCTTTAACTTTTTTATTTATTATCCGATTTTAATAAAAAAAATTAAAATTTATTAAAAAAATTCAAAAAATAAAAATTTAATAAAAATATTTAATAAGCATACTTTTTAGACACGGAGCTCGGAGTCCTCGGTTCGAACCCGACGAGTGCAAAAAAATAAAAATGACGACCGATCCTTCCCTCGTGGTGGGTGCTGGCAGACTGACTCCCACCACCTTTTATCATCATCTAGTATGACGTCATGGCCGCCATCTTGTCTTCGATGCCTGAAGCCATCATCATTGTATTGTCGGCTAGAGTGCGCCGATGACATGTTAGTTTAATTCGTATCCGCTAGAGTGCAGTAATCATTTATTACTGTGACACCCGCCATCTTGTCATTTGGTCGCCATCTTGAAAATCCGTAATTATTTAGCTAGAAATTCGGGAAAAGTTCCAAAATTCATTAAATAAATCACTCATTAATTTACATATTGATTCGATCGATTCCCGTCCTCGGTTCGATACCCGATCGTTGCAATAATGTTTAATCTTATGTAAAAAAAAATAATTTAAATAAACCATGTTCAACATTCGTAAAGAGACTCTAAATCCTCTACGACCACCATCCTATCAGACATCAAGACCACCATATTGGAAATGTGTAATTTTAATGCTAGAGATCCGGGAAAAAGTTCAGAAATCATTAAATAAATTTCCGATCAATATACTGATTAATTAGATCGACTAAGGTCCTTAGTACGATCTAGGATGATGAAAAAAAAATTAAATATAACATCAATTTAACATAATAGTAACATGTTCGAGGAATTAAACACCGCAAGTTCTTTTACAAACATAATATTTATTACATAATTTCTATTCTACTACAGGATCACTTACGAAAGCCAGCAATCTTATAATCATTTAGTTCCGCAGCGGTGTGAAATGACTAATTCTTAGCTCCAATCGGTTTATACTAGACAGAGTCCAGCCAGAACCTTTACAGACATAGTCCACCTCTTCTTGACAGAGTTTCTAGATACCGTTTTTAACAGTTTGCTTCACATCGTTAGAACTGTAAATTACTGCAGCCGATGTCTTGAATGCACACTTCTTCACTTTGTCATCGAACGGATATGGCTTTCCATATATACAGTCCAACCACAAGTTATATTTCAAAGGTCCGTTTGTTGCTACATCATCAGTAAGCTGATTGATTATCTTCTGTCTGATATCGTCAAGAAAATTACAAATGTCCTTCGACTCACCGAACGTATTTAGATAATAGTAGTCTTTCAACGTTCCACGAAATGCAGACTGCACCAAGTAGAAGCCATTATCGTTCACTGGTAATGCTCCGAACACAGTCTTAGGTTTAGTTCCATGTTCAGACGTCATAACAATCGGTTGCTGGGCATCTGTTTTTTTGGTTGTACGCTTTCGTGTCTCCAATCTAAAGTGAGGAGTCGAAATGTCGGCAGGTAGTTCAGCAGTAGGAGCACAGACTCCACCTTTACATTTTTTCGCATGATGTCGCAAACTGTCAATTCGAGTAAACCATTTAAGGCACTCATCACATCGAAACTTCATGCGAGAAGGATTCTTCGTGCATTTGCTCCGCTCATGTCTTCGTGCATCATGGGAAAATGCGAACGACGTATCACAGTAGCTGCAAGGATACCGTGGTGATGAAAACGATCCTTTCAGACCCGAACCAGATACAGGCGTTGCAACAGTAGTACCATTTCAAGGCATTCTCTTATGCACATCGATGAATCGTTGTTGCGACGAAACCTTTACTTTCTGCCGCACAGCAGGACCTTTGCATGCCTTCATGTGCGTTTTCATATTATCTTTTCTGGCAAACTGCTTATGACATTTCTCACAAACAAACATTTTACGATATAGGTTCTTGACACATTCGCTCCTCTCGTGTCGCCGAGCATTGCTGTTGTTTGAGAAAATCTTGTCGCAGTAACAGCACCGATGTTCGCTAGTTGTCAAATCAGCATCCATTGAAGTCTCCATCGAGGTCGTATCGTCGATCGTCGTGGTTTCCTGCACATCCAGCTCAGTAGTCATTAAGCTATCTTCTGCTGGTGGTATCACATCTGTTGAAATCTCCTCCAATGTTGACGTCGTAGTCGTTGCCAACGAGATCTGCTCCACCATTGTCGTCGCTGACGTCAAGGTTCCCGTAGAATTTGGTACAACGTCCATCGAGTTCGGCGTTAAAGTCGGTAAAGATGCCATCGAGTTCTCAAGAACAGGTAATTACGCGACTTATGCACCAGATGAAATAATCTGGGTGATCCTTACACCGTCGACGACAGTAACTAACTGAGCGACCTGCTGTCTAGGACTCGCTTATATACATGCACCGGATGGAATAATACGCTAGTCAAATCAAGAATCATTTACAATAATACTAGAGTCAAAACAACATTAAAAATAGAAGAACCATCAACGAAAAGGCAGCACATTTGGAAGCACCGACAACGAAAAGGCAGCACCGCCAAAGAAAAGACAGCACATTTGGAAGCACCGACAACGAAAAGGAAGCACCATCAACGAAAAGGCCGCACCGCCAACGAAAAGGAAGCACATTTGGAAGCACCGACAAAGAAAAGGCAGCACCGCCAACGAAAAGGAAGCACATTTGGAAGCACCGACAAAGAAAAGGCAGCACCGCCAACGAAAAGGAAGCACATTTAGAAGCACCGGCAACGAAAAGGCAGCACCATCGACGAAAAGGAAGCACATTAATTTGTCATTGACTCCAATATTCATTGGCTCCAACATTCATTGGCTCCAATATTCATTGGCTCCAATATTCATTGGCTCCAATATTCATTGGCTCCAATATTCATTGACTCCAATATCCATGAGCTCCAAAATCAATTGGCTCGAATTGCTCCAAAAGGTTCCATCAGCCTTTTGGCTTCAACAGTCTTTTGGCTCTGATAGTCATTGGCTCCAATAGTCATTGGCTACAATATTCATTGGCTCCAATAATCATTGACTGCAATATTCATTGGTTCCAATATTCATTGGCTTGAATATTCATTGACTCCAATATTCAATGGCTCCAATATTCATTGACTCCAATATTCATTGGCTCCATCAGTCATTGACAACTACAGTCTTTTGGTCCCAAATATATTAGGCTAGAATTCTTCGAGTCTAAGAGACTATGAGACCACATGGCTACGAGTCTAAAATGATCTAGCTGGTTACGAGTTATACATGGCTTGCGAGGCTACAGAGCTACGAAGTTTCTAGTACACAGGTTTACGTGACTGCGAGGATACAGGACTACCAGTCTGCATGAGTACTTGACTACGAAGCTACTCGTCTACAAGGCTACAATTACAGCATCTGTTTTCGTCAGAATTTTCTATTTTGCTCCAACTGCACCACCAGAATTATGTTATAAGATTACAAGGCCGCTTGCTTACGTAGCTTCAAGTCTACGAGGATACTTGGATACGTAGCTTCAATTCTACGAGGTCCTAAGACTTCATGACTACGCGACTTCGAGCCATGAGGTTACGAGATTACGTGACTACGAATCTTCATGTTTACGAGACTGCGAGGCTACAGAGCTACAAAGCCTCTAGAAAACGAGTTTACGTGACTGCGTGGATACAGGAATACAAGTCTGCATGAGTTCTTGACTACGAAGCTATTCGTCTACAAGGCTCCAATTGACACATCTGTCTTCGATGGAATTTTCTGTTTTGCTACATCTACACCATCAGCATTATGTTATAAGATTACAAAGCTACTTGCTTACATAGCTTCAAGTCTACGAGGCTCCAATACATCATGACTACGAGACTACGAGCCATGAGGTTACGAGACTATGCGATTGCAAGTCTTCAAGGTTACGTCATCGCGAGGCTATAGGACTACGAAGCTTCCAGAACGCATGGTTACGAAAATGCTTGACTAATTGGCCGAATGGCTACTAAACTTTATGTCTCTAACTGACTACAATAGCACTATTCAGTGGTGAGAGTTAATTTATTTCATGCAAAGGTACTTGCTGCAAGCAGTTCCGCTTTTCAACATCAGATGACGTTACGTTTTGCTTGCAGGTAAAATAATATTTATTTATTTTATGCGGGATGCGGGTTGTTCACTATCGATCTCATAAGAAGAATGGCATCGATAGTCTTCAAGGAAAAGGAAGTTCGTCCTTCCTGCTAGTGCTTCTCAGATTTCTCATGGTCCGCCATCTTGGATTGCGACGTCACGGCTGCCATCTTTGATGGGTGTGTCTTTGACCTTTGACCGAAACTGCAGGAATGATCGCAAGCACACGGATTAACCATCAAAATATTGATAAGAATAATCAGGAGCACACGGAGTAAACCATCATAATATTGACAAGAATAATCAGGAGCACACGGAGAAAAACGACACATGTTTTCTTTGATATCATAAAATTACAGAAAAAATTATTTAAAAATAAAAATAAATTAATAAAAAAAAATTAAAATAAAAACAAAAAATACATAAACAGATTCTGCTAGCTTGTAAACTTATCATTGTTGAGCAAAGATAGAGTTCTAGTACAAGCCAGAATTTTATGTATTTTTTGTTTTTATTTTAAATTTTTTTGTTAATTTATTTTTATTTTTAAATATTTTTTTCTGTAATTTTATGAAATCAAAGAAAACATGTGTCGTTTTTCTCCGTGTGCTCCTGATTATTCTTGCCAATATTATGATGGTTTTCTCCGTGTGCTCCTGATTATTCTTATCAATATTTTGATGGTTAATCCGTGTGCTTGCGATCATTCCTGCGGTTTCGGTCAAAGGTCAAAGTCACACCCATCCAAGATGGCAGCCATGACGTCGCAATCCAAGATGGCGGACCGTGAGAAATCTGAGAAGCACTAGCAGGAAGGACGAACTTCCTTCTCCTTGAAGACTATCGATGCCATTCTTCTTATGCGATCGATAGTGAACAACCCGCATCCCGCATAAAATAAATATTATTTTACCTGCAAGCAAAACGTGACGTCATCTGATGTTGAAAAGCGGAACTGCTTGCAGCAAGTACCTGTGCATGAAATAAATTAACTCTCACCACTGAATAGTGCTATTGTAGTCAGTTAGAGACATAAAGTTTCGTAGCCATGCGGCCAATTAGTCAAGCATTCTCGTAACCATGCGTTCTGGAAGCTTCGTAGTCCTATAGCCTCGCGATGACGTAACCTTGAAGACTTGCAATCGCATAGTCTCGTAACCTCATGGCTCGTAGTCTCGTAGTCATGATGTATTGGAGCCTCGTAGACTTGAAGCTATGTAAGCAAGTAGCTTTGTAATCTTATAACATAATGCTGATGGTGTAGATGTAGCAAAACAGAAAATTCCATCGAAGACAGATGTGTCAATTGGAGCCTTGTAGACGAATAGCTTCGTAGTCAAGAACTCATGCAGACTTGTATTCCTGTATCCACGCAGTCACGTAAACTCGTTTTCTAGAGGCTTCGTAGCTCTGTAGCCTCGCAGTCTCGTAAACATGAAGATTCGTAGTCACGTAATCTCGTAACCTCATGGCTCGAAGTCGCGTAGTCATGAAGTCTTAGGACCTCGTAGAATTGAAGCTACGTATCCAAGTATCCTCGTAGACTTGAAGCTACGTAAGCAAGCGGCCTTGCAATCTTATAACATAATGCTGGTGGTGCAGTTGGAGCAAAAGAGAAAATTCTGACGAAAACAGATGCTGTAATTGTAGCCTTGTAGACGAGTAGCTTCGTAGTCAAGTACTCATGCAGACTGGTAGTCCTGTATCCTCGCAGTCACGTAAACCTGTGTACTAGAGGCTTCGTAGCTCTGTAGCCTCGCAGTCTCGTAAACTTGAAGATTCGTAGTCACGTAGTCTCGTAACCTCATGGCTCGTAGTCGCGTAGCCAGAATGTATGGGACCTCGTAGAATTGTAGCCTCGCAGTCTCGTAACCATGCATTCTGGAAGCTTCGTTGTCCTATAGCCTCGCGATCACGTAACCTAGAAGACTCGCAATCGCATAGACTCGTAATCTCATGGCTCGTAGTCTCGTAGTCATGATGCATTGGAGGCTCGTAGACTTGAAGCTACGTAAGCAAGAGGCCTTGTAATCTTATAACATAATGCTGATGGAGCAGTTGGAGCAAAAGAGAAAATTCTGTCGAAGACAGATCCAGTAACTGGAGTCATGTAGACGAGTACCTTCGTAGTCAAGTACTCTTGCAGACTTGTAGTCCTGTATCCTCGCAGTCATGTAAACCTGTGTACTAGAAACTTCGTAGCTCTGTAGCCTCGCAAGCCATGTATAACTCGTAACCAGCTAGATCATTTTAGACTCGTAGCCATGTGGTCTCATAGTCTCTTAGACTCGAAGAATTCTAGCCTAATATATTTGGGACCAAAAGACTGTAGTTGTCAATGACTGATGGAGCCAATAAATATATTGGAGTCAATGAATATTGGAGCCATTGAATATTGGATCCAATGAATATTGGAGCCAATGAATTGACACCGTTCCGGCTGCCTCCCCGTCAAAGCTATCAAGTTTTGCGGGATGGGTCTCGGGGTTTGGGTTCGGCCAAGTGGCGGGAGGCAGGGACGTGTCCGTAGAGGTGATCCTTGGGCTGTTTAGGCCACCCAAGACGCCTTATACTACAAATGATGCACTCCGCTACGTGAAGTGTGGTTTTTATTACACACCAACCTCTACATGGTACTATCCATCCCCTGGCCGCGACTGTTCGGGGTTAGAGAGCTCTGCGCATGTACGGCTGTTCGGCGATGACCCCGCTTACTATGGAGAGGGGGGAGTTTTGAGCGAACAGTACGTGGCGGACGTTGCTGCTAAGACCTGCGCGGTGATGCGCGGTGATGCACGGCCAGTGGTGTTGTAACTCACGATCTAGATGCGGTTGCGGAATTGGCGCGAAGGTGGCCTCTCAACGTTGCGCGAAGACGACCAGCCTCTTCGAGCTCCCGGTGGGTACTGACTCACTCGTGTAGCACAGCGCTACAGCAGGCCTGCCAATTGCGCGCCAGAAGCGCAGCGCGCGGGAAACAGACGCGGCCAAGTTTAGGACCTATTCGCACGTTGAACAATGGAATTAACAAATAAAAACATTTGATGAAATATACATTACATAGTTTATGTCTGTGAGAGAAACATGTGCCCTTGAAGCTATAGTCCGGCGGAAGCACATTGCCACACCCGGCGGAGTGCTTCCGCCGAGGTGGCCGGTAGTGGTGCTAGCTGCGGGTCGTTCGGTGCACTCACACTCGTTGCACCATGTTGCGCGCGCGGGCGTGTTCGTGGCACACGGCTTTGAGAGGCGTCGGAGAGGCATCGCGGCCTGTGCGACTAAGAGGCGCACTATCGGCTGGCGTCAAATGCCCCCCTCTATCTGAGGCCGCTATGTGCACCGACGCCTCACAATGATCGCACGGGAGTGATGCACTCGAAGCGCGGCACTGGGGTGGTGTACTATGCCTGGGGTGAGATTCTAGGCCCTGAGCATCTTTCTTCAAACAAGAAAATGACTGTGTGCCTCCCTCACTATGCTCGTTCCCCCTCAGTAGGGGCAGTGATGTTTTGATGTGGATAAGCTCCATTGAGTTGCACTGTGGTGGCACTGTAGGGTCCCTGGCCTGGCCCTGATGATTGGTCCATTCGTACTCAGCAAGGTGAACCGGAGCCCTGCAGGTCCTCTGTGGCCGCAGTGGAGGGGAGGGGGCTGCCGCTTGCTCGGGTGTGATGTTCGGCGGGAGGCACCCCTTCAGGGGCAAGAACTTGTCCGAGGTATTGTCCTCAGTCTCGTCCAGGGGAGTGATATCCTCAATAATGTATCTCCCGGGCTCGACCAGGGTGTAGGCCTGGCTAGCTTGGTCTCTCTCAGGCTCGTCCCGGGGGGTGACATCCTCAATTATGTATGTCCCAGGTTCGGCCAGGGTGTAGGCATGGCTAACTTGGTCTCTCTCAGGCTCGTCCGGGGGGGTGACATCCTCAATTATGTATGTCCCATGTTCGGCCAGGGTGTAGGCATGGCTAGCTTGGTCTCTCTCAGGCTCGTCCGGGGGGGTGACATCCTCAATTATGTATTTCCCGGGCTCGTCCAGGGGCGTGATATCCATGGACTCATGTTCGTCTAGACAGCACGTCCGGACTGGAGCCCGCCGCGTGCGTGATGGGTACCTTCCCCCAATGTCAGTTCCTTCCTCCCCCCCTTCTGACTCATCACCTGACTCGTCGACAGACATCTGGGGGTTGGCATCTACCAAGCTCATGTTCAGCATCCATGATGGCTCATCCCATTCCTCTGTCTCCTCCTCGTCATTCTGTTGCCATATCGGGGAGTCCTGATGGGAGCCACCCGCGGTGTCTATCGGAGGGCTCAGTGTATGGGCAGTTGGAGTTTCCAGTTCGGGGGGGGCAATATGTATCGGCTCAAGTCCCATGTTATCATCAGATGGTGGGGCGGTGCCCTTTGGCAGAACCTGCTGGTTCGTTACCTGCTGGCCCTCTGATTGAGGCACCCTCGAGTTGGGCCCTGGTGACACGCCTTCCATTACCCCGGGTGCTACCAACCGCAGGTCATCCCTGTGGACCTTGGCAGGCCGTCCCCGGGGGGTACGGACCGCGTATGACGTGGGTCCGGATTTCCAGAGCACTTCCCTTGGCTCCGACCACTTGGGGGCCAGCCCCGCACAGAAATTGCGAGCGACCGATGACAGATGGTGCTGCCTCACGTACACCCACTGTCCAGGTTGTAGGGGCGTTGGGGGGTGACTGGTCTGTGGTGTGTGCTCCGATAGGAATTGGTTTTGCTGTTGCCTGGCCTGTTCCCTCCCTTCCTCAATCTCCGGACGGATTAGAGTGTCCGTGATGGCTGCTGCCACCCGGCACTCCCCTGGTAGGGCGAGGTTCTGTCCATACAGCAGCTCGGCCGGGCTGTGGCCTGTGACGGCATTCGTACGGCGCCTAAGACAATACAGTAACTTGGGTATATGTACATCCCACTTAGAATGGTCGTCCCCCAGGCGCAATCTTAACTGTGCTTTTACTTCTTGGTTCCGACGCTCTGTCGGATTGGCCTGGGGGTGATAGACAGGGGTGGTGTGGTGGTCTAGGCCCCACCGACGACAGTCAGCTCGCCAGCGCTTCCCAGTGAATTGACACCCATTGTCTGTCAGTAGTACCCTCGCGAAGCCGTAGCGCGGGAAAATTTCCTGGTCCAGTAGAGCTGCTATGGTCCCAGCTCGCACATTGGACACTGGGAAGGCCTCAACCCACCTTGTGAAGATGTCCATGATGACCACTAAAAATCTTTTGCCCCGAGTGGTCCGGGGATATGGCCCCATGATGTCGAGTGCCAGTGTGTGGAACGGGTCACGGGGTCGACGGGGGCGCTGTTGCTCCACTCCGTCCATCCGCCGCGCCTTCCGCTGTTGGCAGCGCTGACACTGTCGCACATAACCCCTAACGTCGCGGGTGATGCCTGGCCAATGAAATGTTTTGCGGATGTCCGTCTGCGTCTGGTCTGCCCCGGGGTGGCCAGCCAAGTCATGGTCGTGGTGAAAATGTAGTACGCCAGCTCGTGCGCACCCGGGTACGTAGAGACGCCATGCCTCCATGTCACCAGGCACCCGTGTCTGTAGCACTCCGTCTACTACCCGTTGGTAGGGGTGGACTGTTCCCTCACCCGCCTGCACTTCGGTCTGAGTGGCCTCGTCCGTCTGCTGGGCATGCTGCACGGCCGCCACTAGGGCAGTGAGGGTCTCGAACACCTGGATTGGGGCAATGTCCGGGGGCGTGGTCACGGCGCACAACACCGCTGGTGCCTCCTCCCCGGTGGCGACAGGTAGGGTACCTGGTGGGGGTAGTAGCCCCTCCCAGCTGTGGTCGTCCTGGAAAGTGGACCTAGGGTCGGGGTGACGTGACAGCTCGTCAGCGAGCTGGTTGTCCTGCCCCTTCACATGCTCGACCGCGAAGTCGAAGCTCTGGAGCATGAGTGCCCACCGCGTGAACTTCGACTTGCGGCCTTGGGCGGAATCCAGCCAGCTTAGACACTGACTGTCTGTCCTCAACGTGAAACGCCGGCCCTCCAGGTGGTGTCGGTACCGCCGCATCGCCCAAACGACGGCCATGCACTCCTGTTCGTTCACATGGTACCGCCGCTCGGGCTGGCCGAACTTGGCGCTCGCATACTCCACTATCCGGCGTTCCTCGTTTTCCCCTACCTGGTATAGGACGGCCCCCATCCCCTCTTGGCTTGCATCTGTCTGCAAGTATAGCGGGGAGTCGGGCCGCAAGCGGGCGAGTCGGTGGCACTCCCGGAACTCGTGCTTGACGGTGGCCAGTGCATGATCTGCCTCCTCTGTCCACCGAAACCGGGTCTTCGGTGACAATAGGTCGGTCATAGGGGCAACTATGCTGGCAAAGTGGGGTACAAAGGATCTTAGCCAGTTCAAGAGACCTAGGAGTTTTTGTAGCTGCTTACGGGTGCTGGGTGCAGGTTTGGATTCAATGAGGTTCAGGTGTTTGGGCAGCGGCCGACAGCCTTCGGCATCCACGAGGTGCCCCAGGTACTCAATCTCTCGCGCACCCACGTGGCATTTGTGGGGGGCGCATGTGAGTCCATGTCTGGCCAGCCGCTCAAGGACCAGGCCTAGGTGGCGTGCGTGGTCCTCCCACGACCGCGACCAGATGATCACGTCGTCTAGGTACGCTGCAGCAAACTCGCCGGCGTAGCCATCCAAGACGCGGACCATCATGGCCTGGAAGGTCGCAGGGGCGTCCATCAGCCCGAACGGCATGGCGCAGAACTGGAAACGCCTCCCATCAGGCGCGGTGAAAGCTGTTTTGTGCCGGTCCTCCGGGCGTACCGGCACCTGCCAATATCCTGATTTTAGGTCTAGCGAGGTAAAGATGCATGCATCGCCCAGCCCCGCCAAGGCATCCGTGATGTTGATGAGGGGAGGGGGGGCAGGTATGGTGACTGCGTTAATTGGCTTGAAGTTGACACAAAAGCGCATTGAGCCATCCTTCTTACTGGCCATCACAATCAAACAATTGTAACGGGACTCACTTGGCTCAATGACGCCATCGCGCAACATCTCAGCGATCTGCATCTGGATGACCTCGTTCTCCTTGGGCCCGAACCCGAACGGTTTGACGGACCGGGGTTCATGTGGCCTGGTCGGAATGGCGTGCTCAGCGACCGTGGTGCGTCGTAGCATATCAGTAGCAGCAAACACTTGCGGTTGTTGTGCCAATACCCGGTTAATTAGGTCTATCTGCTCGGGTGGTACGCCATTTTGCAATTCCTCTAGGGTGATGGGGTTCTCTCGCCGAGGTGGTAGCCGCCGACCCAGGCCGTATACGGTACGCCTCTCCTGCTTGCCGACGTGCACCCTCCCCGCCCGCACTTCTACTGTAGCATCCTCCTGGGCTAACCATGGCAACCCTAAAATCAACTGGTCCCTGAGCCCATCCATCACGAGGGCGGTGGTTTGACTGGTGTGATCTCTAATGGCAAGGGTGATTTGGGTGCGGCCGACCGTAAGTGCCTTCGCCCCCTCGGTGGCTAATTGTACATTCTCACGCTCCGGGATCAGGTCTCCCTCGGGTATGAGTTGAGCTGACACGTAGGAATGACTGGCAGCCGTGTCCACTAATGCGTGCACAGGTTGCCCATTCATGGCCACCGGTATCCTAAGTAGGTACCCAGCCTCAGGTCCCAACTGTCCCAGGTGGGGCGACTCACCCGACTGCTCCAAGGGCGCTGCCGACGTCGTCAGAGGCACGTGGTGGCTGGTGTAGCTCGCCGACGACCTGGTGCGGGCCGCTGACGGGTGGCGCTGGTCATCCCCGTCCGTCGTGACGGGGTACGCCGGTGCATTAGGAGGCACCGCAGGTGCTGCCGTGGTCGCCGGGGGCACCCGGTAGCTGGTGTAGCTCGCCGGCGACCTGGTGCGGGCCGCTGACGGGTGGCGCTGGTCATCCCCGTCCATCCTGACGGGGTACGCCGGTGCATAAGGAGGCACCGCAGGTGCTGTCGGGGTCGCCGGGGGCGCCCGGTAGCTGGTGTAGCTCGCCGGCGACCTGGTGCGGGCCGCTGACGGGTGGCGCTGGTCATCCCCGTCCATCCTGACGGGGTACGCCGGTGCATAAGGAGGCACCGCAGGTGCTGTCGGGGTCGCCGGGGGCACCCGGTAGCTGGTGTAGCTCGCCGGCGACCTGGTGCGGGCCGCTGACGGGTGGCGCTGGTCATCCCCGTCCATCCTGACGGGGTACGCCGGTGCATAAGGAGGCACCGCAGGTGCTGTCGGGGTCGCCGGGGGCACCCGGTGGCTGGTGTAGCTCGCCGGCGACCTGGTGTGGGACGCGAACATCGCGACCAGGTGAGGCGGGCCGCCCCCACCCGCGCTAGGTGGATGGGACGGCAGCTGAGTGGCCCCCGCAGTAGCGTGCGGGGGCGGCGCCGACGCCAGGTGGACAGCGTCGCTCGCCGGCGACCTGGGGCTGGCCGCGAACGGGTGAGGCGGGCCGCCCCCACCCGCGCTAGGTGGATGGGACGGCAGCTGGGTGACCCCCGCAGCAGCGTGTGGGGGCGGCGCCGACGCCAAGTGGACGGCGTCGCTCGCCGGCGACCTGGGGCAGGCCGTGAACATGTGAGGCGGGCCGCCCCCACCCGCGCTAGGTGGATGGGACGGCAGCTGGGTGGCCCCCGCAGCAGCGTGCGGGGGCGGCGCCGACGCCAGGTGGACGGCATCGCTCGCCGGCGACCTGGGGCAGGCCGTGAACGGGTGAGGCGGGCCTCCCCCACCCGCGCCAGGTGGATGGGACGGCAGCTGGGTGGCCCCCGCAGCAGCGTGCGGGGGCAGCGCCGACGCCCGGTGGACGGCGTCGCTCGCCGGCGACCTGGGGCTGGCCGCGAACGGGTGAGGCGGGCCGCCCCCACCCGCGCTAGGTGGATGGGACGGCAGCTGGGTGGCCCCCGCAGCAGCGTGCGGGGGTGGCGCCGACGCCAGGTGGACGGCGTCGCTCGCCGGCGTCCTGGGGCTGGCCGCGAACGGGTGAGGCGGGCCGCCCCGACCCGCGCTAGGTGGATGGGACGGCAGCTGGGTGACCCCCGCAGCAGCGTGTGAGGGCGGCGCCGACGCCAAGTGGACGGCGTCGCTCGCCGGCGTCCTGGGGCAGGCCGTGAACATGTGAGGCGGGCCGCCCCCACCCGCACTAGGTGGATGGGACGGCAGCTGGGTGACCCCCGCAGCAGCGTGTGGGGGCGGCGCCGACGCCAAGTGGACGGCGTCGCTCGCCGGCGTCCTGGGGCAGGTGTGAACATGTGAGGCGGGCCGCCCCCACCCGCGCTAGGTGGATGGGACGGCAGCTGGGTGACCCCCGCAGCAGCGTGTGGGGGCGGCGCCGACGCCAAGTGGACGGCGTCGCTCGCCGGCGTCCTGGGGCAGGCCGTGAACATGTGAGGCGGGCCGCCCCCACCCGCGCTAGGTGGATGGGACGGCAGCTGGGTGACCCCCGCAGCAGCGTGTGGGGGCGGCGCCGACGTCAGGTGGACGGCGTCGCTCGCCGGCGTCCTGGGGCAGGCCGTGAAAATGTGAGGCGGGCCGCCCCCACCCGCGCTAGGTGGATGGGACGGCAGCTGGGTGGCCCCCGCAGCAGCGTGCGTGGGCGGTGCCAACGTCAGGTGGACGGCGTCGCTCGCCGGCGACCTGGGGCAGGCCGCGAACATGTGAGGCGGGCCGCCCCCACCCGCGCCAGGTGGTTGGGACGGCAGCTGGGTGGCCCCCGCAGCAGCGTGCGTGGGCGGTGCCAACATTAGGTGGACGGCGTCGCTCGCCGGCGACCTGGGGCAGGCCGCGAACATGTGAGGCGGGCCGCCCCCACCCGCGCCAGGTGGTTGGGACGGCAGCTGGGTGGCCCCCGCAGCAGCGTGCGAGGGCGGCGCCGACGTCAGGTGGACGGCGTCGCTCGCAGGCGACCTGGGGCGGGACGCGAACATCGCGACCAGGTGAGGCGGGCCGCCCCCACCCGCTCCAGGTGGATGGGACGGCAGCTGGGTGGCCCCCGCAGCAGTGTGCGTGGGCGGCGCCGACGTCAGGTGGACGGCGTCGCTCGCAGGCGACCTGGGGCGGGACGCGAACATCGCGACCAGGTGAGGCGGGTGGCCCCCACCCGCGCTAGGTGGATGGGACGGCAGCTGGGTGGCCCCCGCAGCAGCGTGCGGGGGTGGCGCCGACGCCAGGTGGACGGCGTCGCTCGCCGGCGACCTGGGGCTGGCCGCGAACGGGTGAGGCGGGCCGCCCCCACCCGCGCTAGGTGGATGGGACGGCAGCTGGGTGACCCCCGCAGCAGCGTGTGGGGGCGGCGCCGACGCCAAGTGGACGGCGTCGCTCGCCGGCGACCTGGGGCGGGGCGCGAACATCGCGACCAGGTGAGGCGGGCCGCCCCCACCCGCGCCAGGTGGATGGGACGGCAGCTGGGTGGCCCCCGCAGCAGCGTGCGTGGGCGGCGCCGACGTCAGGTGGACAGCGTCGCTCGCCGGCGACCTGGGGCGGGACGCGGACATCGTGACCAGGTGAGGCGGGCCGCCCCCACCCGCTCCAGGTGGATGGGACGGCAGCTGGGTGGCCCCCGCAGCTGCGTGCGTGGGCGGCGCCGACGTCAGGTGGACGGCGTCGCTCGCAGGCGACCTGGGGCGGGACGCGAACATCGCGACCAGGTGAGGCGGGCCGCCCCCACCCGTGCCAGGTGGTTGGGACGGCAGCTGGGTGGCCCCCGCAGCAGCGTGCGTGGGCGGCGCCGACGTCAGGTGGACGGCGTCGCTCGCAGGCGACCTGGGGCGGGACGCGGACACCGCGTCCAGGTGAGGCGGACCCTCTCCAGCTGTGATAGGTGGGCGGGGTGGCGGCTGGGTGGTTCCGCGGCGCCGGGGTGCGTCTCTCCGCGGAGCTGGGCTGTTAATTGGGGGGTGGTGGCCAGCTGCGTCACCGCCCCCTAGACGGAGTTTCCCGGGAGCTTCACCTCGCCCCCTCGCGTTCGCCAGACTGCCTCGCGGGTCGGGCACACCGTGTGCCAGTGGTACTGCTCTGTCGCGCAGTAGCGGCAGCGGGGTGGCCGGCTGTCCTGGGCGCCCTGTGTTCCCCCGCGGTGGTCGTCGCGACGCGTCTGTATAGCGCCACGGTGAGGAGGGCCCGGTAGGGGCATCCCCTCCCCCATCGGGGACGGGTCGGTGGGCCGGTAGTTGCCCCTCGGCGGCGGCGGGCCCGTGTACGGCACTACGGCACATTCGACCTCTGCACGCGCCGCCCCCTTGGTGGACGGGGCTGACCGGGGCGTCGCGACGCCCTTGGCGCTGCGAGCTGATTGGAGGTCATGCTCTACGGCTCGTGCTCGTGCGAGAAAAACATCCAGCCCGCGAGTCACTGCTTCGCGCAAGAATGGGCGAAGTTCGGGGGACACTAGCTCCACTATGAAGGGCAGTATGTCGCTAGTTTGACCCCCGGGTGTTAGGCGGCGGTATAGTCTGAGCTTGTTATAAACAAACGTCTCCACCGCCTCCCCGTCACCTTGGCAACGGCTGAACATCTCACTCCGACATGTGTTCAGGGCTCGGGTGTCATTGAAGCGCGCCTCCAGCTGGCGGGCGAAGTCTTCCCAGTCTGCGTCGTAGCTGCCCGCCTGGGCCCACCACTCGCACGCCTCGCCGCGCAGCTGCGCACTCACACGTTCCGCCCACTCTTCCCGCGGTATCTGGTGCCGCACGAGCCTCGCCTCGCAGGCTCGCAAAAACACGCGCGGATCCTCGTGGTTGAGGCCCGCGAACTCCGGGAGGGTAATAGGCCCGGTGAGGGGGCGGGACGTGGTAGCTATCTGACCCCCTGGGTGCCCTCGTGCGCGTCGCTCGCACCCCCCACACAGAAAAAGTCCGTCCCGGAAATTTACGAATTCCAGCGCGTCTGCGCATGCGCGGTGTTTAATTGTTCCGCACTGCTGGCATCTCGCTATCTCGCCTCGGTAACCGGGACAGTGGACAGCGGCGCACTGGGGACCCGCTTGGGTTCTGGGCTGCCCCTCCGTCTTGACGCGTACCGTTTCGCATGTGCAGTACAGGTGGGGGTACTCACCGGTGCTGTGGCTGGTGGTGTGCGGCTTGCCGCACCCGGCGCAATAGCTCTCCATGGTGATGGCTACGTCCGGCCTCTTGTCCATACGCGATCCGCGGCTGTCCGACCCGAGCGTCGGGATGAAGCGTCGGTGGCGGGCGCGGGCAGATCCGGGGGTGCGCCCCCTTGCGCTTACAACCGAGCGGTCTTGCCCGCACGCACGCGCCTCGCGGTTGTTTACGCGGCCGCGGCTGGTGACGGCTCGAAGATCTTCGGGCGCGCTCGTTTGTCCTCGGCGCGCGATCGGTCGGGCCACGAGGGGTTAGTCGGGAGGGGGTGAGCGAACGATCTGTACGAGTGTAAGGGGGGGGGTGGAACCATGGAATGCGGGAGGGAGTGAGCGAACGATCTTGGAGCGGGAGGGGGGTGGTGTGGCCTGATTACCCCGGCGCGTCCCGTTCCACGGCGCCTGCACGTCTGCGCGCGCTTTCTCTCCCCTTTGTGCTGTCCCTACGCGTAACTCTGCCGGATTTTCAGCGATTCGGATGGCGTTTGCGGCGTTGTTATGTTGCCACACTAGGTGGGCGCCATTTTGACACCGTTCCGGCTGCCTCCCCGTCAAAGCTATCAAGTTTTGCGGGATGGGTCTCGGGGTTTGGGTTCGGCCAAGTGGCGGGAGGCAGGGACGTGTCCGTAGAGGTGATCCTTGGGCTGTTTAGGCCACCCAAGACGCCTTATACTACAAATGATGCACTCCGCTACGTGAAGTGTGGTTTTTATTACACACCAACCTCTACATGGTACTATCCATCCCCTGGCCGCGACTGTTCGGGGTTAGAGAGCTCTGCGCATGTACGGCTGTTCGGCGATGACCCCGCTTACTATGGAGAGGGGGGAGTTTTGAGCGAACAGTACGTGGCGGACGTTGCTGCTAAGACCTGCGCGGTGATGCGCGGTGATGCACGGCCAGTGGTGTTGTAACTCACGATCTAGATGCGGTTGCGGAATAGGCGCGAAGGTGGCCTCTCAACGTTGCGCGAAGACGACCAGCCTCTTCGAGCTCCCGGTGGGTACTGACTCACTCGTGTAGCACAGCGCTACAGCAGGCCTGCCAATTGCGCGCCAGAAGCGCAGCGCGCGGGAAACAGACGCGGCCAAGTTTAGGACCTATTCGCACGTTGAACAATGGAATTAACAAATAAAAACATTTGATGAAATATACATTACATAGTTTATGTCTGTGAGATAAACATGTGCCCTTGAAGCTATAGTCCGGCGGAAGCACATTGCCACAACCGGCGGAGTGCTTCCGCCGAGGTGGCCGGTAGTGGTGCTAGCTGCGGGTCGTTCGGTGCACTCACACTCGTTGCACCATGTTGCACGCGCGGGCGTGTTCGTGGCACACGGCTTTGAGAGGCGTCGGAGAGGCATCGCGGCCTGTGCGACTAAGAGGCGCACTATCGGCTGGCGTCAGAATATTGGAACCAATTAATATTGCAGTCAATGATTATTGGAGCCAATGAATATTGTAGCCAATGACTATTGGAGCCAATGACTATCGGAGCCAAAAGACTGTTGGAGCCAAAAGGCTGATGGAACCTTTTGGAGCAATTCGAGCCAATTGATTTTGGAGCTCATGGATATTGGAGCCAATGAATATTGGAGCCAAAGAATATTGGAGCCAATGAATATTGGAGCCAATGAATATTGGAGCCAATGAATATTGGAGCCAATGAATATTGGTGCCAATGAATATTGGAGTCAATGACAAATTAATGTGCTTCCTTTTCGTCGATGGTGCTGCTTTTTCGTTGCCGGTGCTTCCAAATGTGCTTCCTTTTCGTTGGCGGTGCTGCCTTTTCTTTGTCGGTGCTTCCAAATGTGCTTCCTTTTCGTTGGCGGTGCTGCCTTTTCTTTTTCGGTGATTCTAAATGTGCTTCCTTTTCGTTGGCGGAGCGGCCTTTTCGTTGATGGTGCTTCCTTTTCGTTGTCGGTGCTTCCAAATGTGCTGTCTTTTCTTTGGCGGTGCTGCCTTTTCGTTGTCGGTGCTTCCAAATGTGCTGCCTTTTCGTTGATGGTCCTTCTATTTTTAATGTTGTTTTGACTCTAGTATTATTGTAAATGATTCTTGATTTGACTAGCGTATTATTCCATCCGGTGCATGTATATAAGCGAGTCCTAGACAGCAGGTCGCTCAGTTAGTTACTGTCGTCGTCGGTGTAACGATCACCTAGATTATTTCATCTGGTGCATAAGTCGCGTAATTACCTGTTCTTGAGAACTCGATGGCATCTTTACCGACTTTAACGCCGAACTCGATGGACGTTGTACCAAATTCTACGGGAACCTTGACGTCAGCGACGACAATGGTGGAGCAGATCTCGTTGGCAACGACGACGTCAACATTGGAGGAGATTTCAACAGATGTGATACCACCAGCAGAAGATAGCTTAATGACTACTGAGCTGGATGTGCAGGAAACCACGACGATCGACGATACGACCTCGATGGAGACTTCAATGGATGCTGATTTGACAACTAGCGAACATCGGTGCTGTTACTGCGACAAGATTTTCTCAAACAACAGCAATGCTCGGCGACACGAGAGGAGCGAATGTGTCAAGAACCTATATCGTAAAATGTTTGTTTGTGAGAAATGTCATAAGCAGTTTGCCAGAAAAGATAATATGAAAACGCACATGAAGGCATGCAAAGGTCCTGCTGTGCGGCAGAAAGTAAAGGTTTCGTCGCAACAACGATTCATCGATGTGCATAAGAGAATGCCTTGAAATGGTACTACTGTTGCAACGCCTGTATCTGGTTCGGGTCTGAAAGGATCGTTTTCATCACCACGGTATCCTTGCAGCTACTGTGATACGTCGTTCGCATTTTCCCATGATGCACGAAGACATGAGCGGAGCAAATGCACGAAGAATCCTTCTCGCATGAAGTTTCGATGTGATGAGTGCCTTAAATGGTTTACTCGAATTGACAGTTTGCGACATCATGCGAAAAAATGTAAAGGTGGAGTCTGTGCTCCTACTGCTGAACTACCTGCCGACATTTCGACTCCTCACTTTAGATTGGAGACACGAAAGCGTACAACCAAAAAAACAGATGCCCAGCAACCGATTGTTATGACGTCTGAACATGGAACTAAACCTAAGACTGTGTTCGGAGCATTACCAGTGAACGATAATGGCTTCTACTTGGTGCAGTCTGCATTTCGTGGAACGTTGAAAGACTACTATTATCTAAATACGTTCGGTGAGTCGAAGGACATTTGTAATTTTCTTGACGATATCAGACAGAAGATAATCAATCAGCTTACTGATGATGTAGCAACAAACGGACCTTTGAAATATAACTTGTGGTTGGACTGTATATATGGAAAGCCATATCCGTTCGATGACAAAGTGAAGAAGTGTGCATTCAAGACATCGGCTGCAGTAATTTACAGTTCTAACGATGTGAAGCAAACTGTTAAAAACGGTATCCAGAAACTCTGTCAAGAAGAGGTGGACTATGTCTGTAAAGGTTCTGGCTGGACTCTGTCTAGTATAAACCGATTGGAGCTAAGAATTAGTCATTTCACACCGCTGCGGAACTAAATGATTATAAGATTGCTGGCTTTCGTAAGTGATCCTGTAGTAGAATAGAAATTATGTAATAAATATTATGTTTGTAAAAGAACTTGCGGTGTTTAATTCCTCGAACATGTTACTATTATGTTAAATTGATGTTATATTTAATTTTTTTTTCATCATCCTAGATCGTACTAAGGACCTTAGTCGATCTAATTAATCAGTATATTGATCGGAAATTTATTTAATGATTTCTGAACTTTTTCCCGGATCTCTAGCATTAAAATTACACATTTCCAATATGGTGGTCTTGATGTCTGATAGGATGGTGGTCGTAGAGGATTTAGAGTCTCTTTACGAATGTTGAACATGGTTTATTTAAATTATTTTTTTTACATAAGATTAAACATTATTGCAACGATCGGGTATCGAACCGAGGACGGGAATCGATCGAATCAATATGTAAATTAATGAGTGATTTATTTAATGAATTTTGGAACTTTTCCCGAATTTCTAGCTAAATAATTACGGATTTTCAAGATGGCGACCAAATGACATGATGGCGGGTGTCACAGTAATAAATGATTACTGCACTCTAGCGGATACGAATTAAACTAACATGTCATCGGCGCACTCTAGCCGACAATACAATGATGATGGCTTCAGGCATCGAAGACAAGATGGCGGCCATGACGTCATACTAGATGATGATAAAAGGTGGTGGGAGTCAGTCTGCCAGCACCCACCACGAGGGAAGGATCGGTCGTCATTTTTATTTTTTTGCACTCGTCGGGTTCGAACCGAGGACTCCGAGCTCCGTGTCTAAAAAGTATGCTTATTAAATATTTTTATTAAATTTTTATTTTTTGAATTTTTTTAATAAATTTTAATTTTTTTTTATTAAAATCGGATAATAAATAAAAAAGTTAAAGATGGCGACCGTAAAGAAAATTGCAACGGTGACGACATAATCCAAGATGGTGGTCATGGTATCCTTATTCCTAGAAATGGCTTAACTGAGGCTTGAGTTAAGGATGCTTAAGCCAGTTTTAGGAATTTTCAGCCGCTGGGATTTTTGACTAAAAACGGGAATTTTTCCCTCGAAACGGGAATTTTTCCCTCGAAAAGAGAAATTTTTAATTTGTGGAATTTTTTGAGTTTTTTTTGGCGGAACTTTTTTCCACAGAAATGGAAATTTTGGCGATTTTTGAGGAATTTTGGGCAAATTTTGCCCAATTTTGGCGGATTTTGCGATTTTTGAGGATCAAATTCAAGGTCAAGGTCAAAGGTCAAGGTCACAACCATCCAAGATGGCCTCCGTGACGTCACAATCCAAGATGGCGGACGCCAACACCACCACCACAGCCTGAAGCCTGTTTCCGGACCGGCCAAACTATACTACTCATATTGTTAGGGAAGGTTAGAGCTTTCATTTGCATAGTGTCTGATATTGGGACTATCCTTGGTATGAGTCCTGTGGTGGTTTTAATATAATAAATATTTTTCGAAAAAGTGCTTTAGTCAATGGGCATGCAATTAAAAAGTACAAAATGAAAAAAAAAGTAATTGCATATATTTCATGAAGAATTTGCCTTCCTCTTTAATATTCTCAAGTTTTTTCTTCAAAATATAAATATAGAATGTCATAAATAAATTTTTGTTTGTATGCCTGCAATCGGCGGGAGAAGCTATAGCGTGAAAGGAAAACAGGGCGCGCGAACTTGTTGCTGTCCGTCGGCATTAAAGGTGTCGGCCCAGATAGAAATTCTGATATGTAAATATTGTAAGGGAAGGTTAGAGCTTTCATTTGCATAGTGTCTGATATTGGGACAATCCTTGGTATGAGCCCTGTGGTGGATTCATTATGAGGAAATATTTTCTAAAAAGGACGTTATTCGTTGGTCATGCTTAAAACAATTTCTCACAAAAATAAACTAATAAAGATTATTATACATATTTGATACTTTTCTGTAATATATATCAGTTTGTTTACATATGTAATTTTAAAAGTTTGATCGTTAAAATAATTTTTTTAACAGTCTTGTAATAGGCTTGTGGTTCGATAGCCTTCAAGCAATAAAGGGTGCGATAATTTGTTGCTGTCCGTCAGCATTAAAAATTTCGGTCCAATCAGTAATTCTAAAATATACATGTTGTTAAGGATGATTATAACTTTCATTTGCCATGTAGCTTAGGTATGTCTAGGCTATCCTAGCTCAATCGTTAGTAAGTGTGATATAATGCATATAAATTAGTAATTTTAATATAGTTTTAATTATTTATAATGGTTTATTTATTTTGTGTTACATATATGTTTACTTTATTTCCTCTGCTTGTTTTTATAATATTATTTTATTTTGTGTAATTAGTGGATAATGTTTTTGAAATAGTGAAATTGTAGCGAAAGTGTCATGGCAACCATGTGTCTGTGTAATTGTTGCTGTTGCTGTCCAAATCCTTTCTTTTGACTCCGGTATCGTTTCATCCCTTTTGGCAACACTGAATTTGATTTGTTTTGAAATGAGGTATGTATGTAAGTTTAAATAAATGTATATAATGAATGCGTGAAAGCTGGATGAATAATATACGTAAGCAAATAACTGCGTTCCCTGCAGAAATTGTTAGTGTGTGGTTTATTGTGAAGGGTTTTTCAAAATTGGTTTTCTTGGGTGCTTCTATTAATGACCCGCAAAAGACAATTTTTAAATGGCAACAGGGTGTTGGTAAGTGTTCTTTATTGTGTATCCAGTTTATATCAAAATTTTGTAATTCATATTTTCAATATCAAATATATTTTGCTTATGGTACAGTTTCGGGTAAATTTGTAGAGTAGCGGTATTTGCGAATAAAAATGTTAAGAATCCGAAAACACTGTTATTATATGCTCTTTCACTTCCTCTTTTCATTAAACCCGGCGGAGATAAGAAATTCCAAATTCTTTAGGAGATATTGAATTTTTTAATTTTCATCAAAATACCTGGGTATTCATGCGGCGATCACAATTGTTTCTGATTTACGAGTATCTATTATGTTTCTTATTGGACAGTTTTGTCACGTGACAGTTCCATGATTGGCCAGTATTCAAATGAACTAATACGTGATTATTTACTTTTATTAATGTTCCGTCGGAGGTATCGCGACGTAGGTAAACGACTACATCATTTCCTTCTTATGGCAAGGGAAATGTACTCGCCTCCAACTTAGGTGGGTTTTTAACGTTTCTAATTTTAAAGTCTTATTTTTTATTTGGATATTGTTGCGCAAGTAATAAGTAACAAAAAATTTTTACGTGAGTTGTTAATGTTCATCATTTGTTCGGGTTTGTTAGGTCAGGTCAGTTACATTATAAATACAGTAAACTCCCGGTATATCGCGCCCCGATTGATCGCGGAATCGGGTATATCGCGGGTCAAACCATGTCCCCCAGTCAGAAATGAATAATAATAATGGAATAAATGGTTGACAGCCGATTAGGATAATTTTGCGTTGTAACTAACAAACTAAGCATCGGGCAGAAAAAAGCCTAGGCGTAGAAAATGTCCGCAGTAAAATTCTAAACAAGATATCTCCGTACATTATTCCTCTATCTTGTAGGGTTTTCAAATTATGGTCCAATCCAGCCCAGTGATATTTTCTGAAACACTAGTTCTTAACGTCGCTTTATCTCACAAATGAAGCATCGGACAGGGGACCTGATAAAGCCCACCTTCCAGCGACATTGTCCAGCGTGACTCGGCTGGGGATTGATGTTGGATAGGCTTGGTTGTCGGCAAGCGCTGGGTAGGGAGAGGCGAGCCGAGAATATGGAGAGAGGTAGAGATTAGAGCGGGCAGAAACTTGTCGAGGGGGAGTGGGGGAGGGAATGTGTTCACGCAGCACACAGGCAGAGCATGAGTCACTTGACTGAGCAGCGTCCCTGCGTACAAGGCAAAATCAGGTAGTCCGGTGTTTAAAATTCCACTCCAGAATCTTAATTGGTACTTTACTGGACATCTGTATATAAATGTTTTGTTACAACTTAAACCTACAGACGTAATATTATTGGGTAATTCATTGTATTATACAAGTTCATCTTTTTACTTTGGTATAATGTTTTAACATTAAATAGTAAAGTAAATCGGCTAGCGTATTTTTAATCTTTGCCCAGGAATTCCCAGTGGTCCAATATTTACTTGAACCATACTGTACCACTTTTGCCGTGAGGTAGTAAACAAGTCCCGGAAATGTTTATGTGTAGCGGTCTCCCGACCTTTAAACAGAGGCTGGGGAATATAACACTTGCCGATCCGAGCCACACACACTCAGCAACTCGACACAGCTTTTGGTGAAATAAGTAAAGACAAAGTTTAACACGGTTTTTAATACGGTGTCACTGATTGCGCTAAAATTAAATTGGCGCAATTTTTGTTTCCCACATGTGACCATTTATAATTTACTGTAAGCATGGGTAATAAAGTTTAACCACTTGACACGAAAGACGATTCTTTATTTTTTATTGTACGAATGCTAGAATCGTTTTTTTCCTGTATCTGCGGCCTGCTTCTACAAAAGACAAGCTATCTGTAAGTAAATCTAGAATTTTTATTTTGTCAATCAAACTCGGTACTTTGCGATTCATATTCGGTTTGAAGTATCACTACGGCCTTTCTTTTTAGAAGACTTTGACCACAGAATCGTGTGTAACCGCACACACTGCGCTTACTTTGTTACGGACACTGACGAAGCAGATACTGTGGCTAACACCACGAGACTGGCAGCAGCAGCTTGTGTGCCGCACATGTGTATGGCGGCGTGTGGCGCGCTCGTAGGCCGTGCGACAAACTGTGCGCGGCACGCGGAAAAATAAAAACAATTCAACATTTAATATTTATCTTTAAAATTTATTATTTTTATTTTTTCACCCGTGTTTAGTGGAAACTGCGGATGCAAAGTCCGCACAAAGGCGGGCCGTCTATACTGTGCGTGCTTGCCGACCTATTAGAACACAGGCGGTGTTTTATGCCTTTTGACCTTGGTCACATCGAAACATCGCGGTTATGCAACAACGCGGGTAAAAGTTATGTCCCCCGACAACCGCGTTAAATAGGGAGTGTACTGTACTTTAAAACTAAAGAACCATTGAAATTAATTCACATTATTTTTTATGTTCACTTAGTTTGAAAGTATTAATAATGTAACTGACCTGACCTAATCGACCATTTTATTTATTACGCATTCACGAACACACTGCAAAATAACAAAAATGGCGACGGTCTAATGGTTGTACAGGTGTTGTATTGCAAAATTAAAAAATTCGATATCTCCTAAAGTATTTGGAAGTTCTTATCTCCGCCGGTTTTAATGAAAAGAGGAAGTGAAAGAGCATATAATAAAAGTAATTTCGGATTTTTAGAATTTTGTTTTCGCAAATACCGCTACTCTACATGTTCAAAATTAAAAAATTCGATATCTCCTAAAGTATTTGGAATTTCTTATTTCCGCCGGTTGATTTGAAAAGAGGAAGTGAAAGAGTTTAGAATAAAAGTATTTTCGGATTTTTAGCATTTTATTTCGTATATACCGTTACTCTACATATTTACCTAATTTTTTTTACTTATTACTTGCTCAACAATATCAAAATAACAAATAACACATGAAAATTTGAAACGTTAAAAACTCACCTAAGTTAGAGGCGGGTAAACAATGGTGAACGCCGCAAGAAAGAAAAATTTCATACTTGTAAACAAGAGACAATTGTAAGTAAATGCCGCATGAATGCACAGGTATTGTGATGAAAATG
Source organism: Bacillus rossius redtenbacheri (assembly GCF_032445375.1). Classification (NCBI taxonomy): domain Eukaryota; kingdom Metazoa; phylum Arthropoda; class Insecta; order Phasmatodea; family Bacillidae; genus Bacillus; species Bacillus rossius. The sequence continues at coordinate 115,847,841 of NC_086330.1, read as the reverse complement.
AAAAAATTCGATATCTCCTTAAGTATTTGGAATTTCTTATCTCCGCCGGGTTTAATGAAAAGGGGAAGTGAAAGAGCATATAATAATATTATTTTCGGATTTTTAACATTTTTTTCTCGCAAATACCGCTACTCTACATATTTACCAAAATCAAAACTATATGTGCAATCAGGGGTGGACTCATTATTGACTTCTGGTTGGGGTAGTCTGGACTAAGTATAATACCTGTTTATTACTTAAGAAGTTGTATTATCCAGTGCATATTTTACCCTTTTTGGGGGGGGGGGGGGGGGGCATGTGTCCCCATGCCCCTCTCTAAATCAGCCACTGTTGGTAATTGTAGTTTCGAATCACAAACACATCGGACTACTTAAGGTAAACACACCGGTGAGGGAAAAGCAAGAATGTGAATGGTAAAATAGAGGCTGCCGAGGAAAATGATGGAGTTGAAGTACACAGGTTAAGTTAACCAACCTGTTGCGCTTGAAAGGTGCTGGGGTATAAGTCCCCAATAAAACTCCGGCCAGCAACCTCCAATCAGCAATTTCTAAATAAGTTAAGGAAATTCTACTTGTTGAGGCACAGAACTGTAGTGCTCCGTAATGATACGGGATGAAGTTGGATCAATGTGTGTACAAGAAAAAAAATATTTTCCGGAAATTTCAGCGTATTACCTTAATGATTTCCATCAAATAAGAAATAAACAAAACATAATTCATATCCAAGCATCAAGTGATGTTTTATTACAAGAATAATTACTCTGATTGGGTGAGGTGCAGAAATATTAATATAACATGCACAACCCTGTTTTCATAATAAACCTGTGATTATACTAAAACAACACAACATAAATATCTAAATGTAAATTATACACTTTTTAAAAAAATACCAAAATGGTATGAACAATCTTATTTTATGAAAGAATATCCTTCATCAGGGGCAAGCAAATGACTTTAAATGTATGAGTTATAATCATGCAACAGACAAATTCTTGAGACTCCGTAACAAGGAAACATGGATCACTCAAATATAATCAAGATACAAAAAAATATTGCAGCACAAAGATATGCAAAAGAATCACAGCTCTACCTAAAGGAGAGTACAGAAACATGGAGAGCTGACTCTATAAAGCATATAAATATCAACATGACTAATATTTTCAGGTACACCCAAGAGTGTAAAAAAACTGTTTGCAAACTCTTTGAACACAATACCAATTCAATCCTCGAACACGTGTTCATAACGAAGGAAAGACATATACCTGTGGCATTGGTAACCACTCTAAATTTTACTTTACTCTACTAAGGTACATGTAAAAAATAGCTCGTACGCTGTATAAGAGTACCAATTAGGAACTTTAAGGGGGAAAGAGCCAAATTCCATATAAAACTTAAACCAGTCCTGTTAAATAGTTTTAATTGTAGGAGAAAATTACATAAGAGATTGAAATGCCCAAAGTGAAAAATTATACAGAAAACTAGCTAGCTTATATGAAATAAGGCAACATAACATGTTCTACCTGAATACCCCAAACGATCAAATCAGATACAAAACATATTACAAAACATACATATATATAAAAGTAGAACCAAGAACAAGGAATAACAGTGGCAAAGTAAAAAAACATAATTTGCCAGCAAAAAAAACAGAACAGCTTCTGTCACAGCGGTAAGCTACATTACTAATGCCAATACCTGTACGAGTCATGCCAATCCTTCACGTAGCACATTTAAATAGAAAATAAGAAGTTATAATAGCTGAAGTTACAGGTCACCTGACCACAGAAAATTACTGTTAACATAACGCATAAGCCGACAAAACTGAAAGAAACTAAATAGGTAGTCAGATGAGACTACAACATCAAATGAAGCTCTAACAAGAAGGCTAAAGACATCTGCGACCGTTTTTAAAAGCAAGGAAGTAGCCCCACACACATGCGCGAAGGGGAAAAGAAAGGAGGGGAGGAAAGATGGCCGCGCTGCGATAATTCGAAATCCCGCACATTGAACCACGCCCATCGAAGTTAAGCAGTAACACCACGTAGTTCCACACATTTTTATGCTATCATTTTGTATCAACTGGTATTACTATGCAAAATAATCATTGATTAATTACAGAATGTGATTAGTTGTGTACCTTGCCAACATTAAAACTCTACATAACAGGGATCCAGTGTATATCTTTTATACATTTGTAGCATCAGCAATAAATAGAAGCATTTGCAAACCTATATTAGCTTTCTTAACATACTTTGCATATGTAACCATTATTTTTGACATGTAATTGAGATAAATCCTGTACTATAGGTAGAAATAAAGAAGTGTAGGTTTAGAAAAAAGCATGGATAAATTGGTTGTTCTGAAATAATGATATCTGATTTCACAAACTTATAACACTGACATGAAAAAAAAAATATAAGCTTTGGGTGGATTTTAATATACATTTGTCAATAAGCAAAGTTTTTTATTTACTTTTCTTGAAATAAACAGTCTCCTCTTCAAACTGCTGGTGCCACCGATGAATGAGTGTGAGGAGGTTTACTGCTGTAATGTCCATGAAAATCAAGTCGAACAGATTTTAACTGACTCACACTTGTTGAAACTGAGAACACAATAATTTTTGTGTTGCTGTGCCTTGGTGTTGTGACAGCTGGCAGTGCCAGCGTGCTCCTTCAGATTGCGACAACACAGCAACAAAAAGCATTTTGTATGAACTGGCAACATGAACTAGAATTTCTCCATCAAGTGGGTTTTAAGTTCTTAAAAACCAAACATTTTAACTGATAATATTGAAGAATTTATGTGGTTAAAATGCAGATTTATGCTCATTTTCTTAAACTGATCATGCTTTCCCCAAATATTAAACTTAAAATTTAATTTTTTTTAACAAAATAAATGGATTAAAACTAGAATATGATTATGGATAACTTTAATTAAAATTCAAGCTTATATATTTTCATGAAAAGATAACTATAGGTTCCACACTATACTGGGGCTGGTTTTAAATGTTTAAAAGAATGCTGAGAAAACCTTATTCATCTGTAAAACTAATTTATTTACTAGTAATATTAAGTTTCTGTATCAAGAGAATGATTTAATTTCTTTGTGTGGTGAAAAAAAAAAATTGAAATTTTTGTAAGTTTATGTATATTATAATTACAGCTCGCATTCAAGAAAATTCAAATCAAAGAAACAAGATAAGTACCCTCGAAATAGAAAGAAATATAACTCTGATGAGGATGAAGATTCAAGCAATGTGTTGTTTGCGAAACTATCTGTTAGTGACCCTGAAGTGGGAAGTGGTGAGTAGACCCTGCAGATCGTGGCAAGCCTTCTTGGGCCTGGGGAGTGCGCTGTGGGTCAGGCGTGGGGCTCGGAGGTCACGGTCGAGCCAGGCGGGTCCAGACCTCGAGCCCAGCAATCCGTGGCATAGTTCAATAGGAGTCTGTTTATTAATTTATTTATTTCTACGCATGATTTGGCCTTGCTCAATGATGTATTACACACTAACCATGCAAATATTAATAGTAAATGCTAGTGATGAATCAGATCCCAATTTTTTTTTTCTAATCCGAATTCCAAATCTTGAATTAGAATCTCATAAAGTACCCTGACTATAACCCTCAATCCAAATATACGTTGTCAAGGGTCAAAAATAAAATATTATACAATGAATGAAAAATATAAACTAAAGTGTTGAAACCTTCTACCCTTTAAATGGTTGTTTCACAAATTAAGTTTTCAGAATCAATACATATTGTAATTTTCTTTATATAATTACATTTTAAAGTACAATATTTTAGGGAACTAGTCAACCCGTGTGGAATTCCGCAGTGCGCACCAAATCGTTTTGTGTGGCATTCCATTCTTTAAAAATTTGGGAGAAATGACATTTTGAAAAAGAATAGAAAAAAGTAAATGGGTGTTGGTACAAAAGAAGACGTGTAATTGAACACATCAGTACAAATAGCTGTTACACATTTTTTTTTTAGAGAAGTATTATATTCAAACATACAAATAATATACGTGTTTACAAAACCTCTTTAAATACAATGTTAGAAGTGATGATGTGATCATCGTTCACTTTTTGGTTGTACGTATCTACAATACTAACTGATGCTATGAGAAGTAAATTTAAGAGGTTATGTTTGTAGGTTATGTTTGTGATACAAAATATCAACAGTAATTTGAAAAGTACTTATAAGAAAAGTCTGACGTGTCAGAATTTTTGGTTAAGTGGTTTTTTGGTGGAATTGTTTGGTTAAGTTGAAGGATCCTCTAAAATTTCTTTATCATAAGTTCTGTTTATTATGATGGAAGTGCAATTTAAAAAAGAAATATTTAAACGCTGATGTTTCAAGCGGCTATCTGATTCAATATTTATCGAAAAATCGACGCAGCCATTAAAGGACCTCTTCTTAGATGATTTTAAATCTCAAATTTAAGAGAAGCTGTACATTTAAACTGTGGGTCTATTTTTCAACATTAGCCGGCACAATAAGCTTTAAAATGAGTGGGAGGGGCAGTACAAGTACCGCGACCTACGACGGTCGGACAGGGGTGGACTGCGCTGCAGCGTCATGCAGCTGCTGCCGCGGTTCGCTCTACCTCAGACAAGCGATGAGCACACACCTGACCGAACTAACAACCATACTCAACAGCGCCTGCCGGCCTGAGCCGACGTCGGTGGGCAGAGCGGCCTCGGGGAGTCGTCGTGCCCTCATAGACTTAGAGGCCGTTTCTGCCCACCGCGGGGTACCTGAGGGGGGCTATTTCCCCTAACCCCTCTGTGCAGTGCAGTGAGTGCTCCGTGCAAGGGACGCACCCGCGTGCGCCCTAACTTCGCTTCTGGACCGCTCAAGGACGGACATCTTTGTATAATTATTTGTAAATAACTTAACTTGTAATTGTGTATTCAAATAGGGTAGTTATGTGTTTTGTTTGAATCGTGTAGCTTTGTACAGGAGCCGCGCCTGGCCCGCAGTGGACACGCGATCCTCCGTGCCGCTTTCCCCCCCTTCCCTCTCCTCCTCTCGCGCGGCGCTGCGGCCGCGCGGGGCGGGGAGTCAACAGTCGCCGCTTGGCTGCCGTCGAGGGAGGTTCTGTATCGCTGCGCTCCGCGAGTCCGTAGGCCCTCTGCCACGCGCGTTGCTAGCGTCGCTACCGTCGTTTCGGTTAGCTCCCACGTTCGACATCTTCAGTCGCGGAGTAGTGCACCTACGTGGATGACCTGCAATTTGCGTTCGTTCACGGCGCGGCGGGGGACGTGTCCCGTAACATCGTTGTGGGTCAGGCACGCTCAGGGAAAAGGACTAAATAAAACATCTTGTAGACTAACAGCAGACGTTTCCTGGTTCGATCTCCACTCCCATACTCCTGCCCGGTTCATCACCTCCCCCTCTCCGCAGCTCCCGGTCCCAGCCACAGTAGGCACGAACCCCCACCTTTCACTGAGTTAGTCGGCCGAAATAATTACAACCTAAATTCATAGTCGCACGTCGGGGATCGGGAAGGAGCCACGGCCTGGGGACGACAATAGTAAATTCAGTAATGTAGAAAATAAAGTTTATTGTTATTTTAAGGTTTAATTTTTAATTTCTCTTTGCCATTGATGTACTATCATCTAGCTTAAAAATTGTGAGAAAACATATGTATGAAAAAAAGTTGGTCATACTTTATCTGTTTACAAATACCTTGTTTACCCTTGAGGATCTCTGAAAGATGCATCTCAAAGAATGTCAAACATTTTTGTTGACCTTCTGAATAGTTTCAAGGATCCTTACATAATTGCCAATGCAACCTTTCATGATAGGACAAGAGTTGTTTGTGTCCTTTCATGCATCCATCCTTATGGCCTATGAGGGGTTAGTGTCACCAACTTTTAGTAAAAAATTAGGGGTACTCTGTTGCTTAACCAGCCAACTGCTGTATGTGTCTTGTATATTTTTATATTTTTATGTCAAATGATTAATTTTAATGTGTAAAAATTATAAATGGCATAAAAAATTGTGTTTGAAAGATTTGTAAATGCAAATAATGACTGCCGAAAATGTTTTTCTTTCTTTATACACCAGGTTGTGCTAGCATTGAACCACTTAACTTTTTATGCCCGAGGATTCTAGCATTAAAGAAAAGCCATGCTTTAAATCAATAATTGCCAACTTCACTCTTTTCTATCGCTAGATGTTATTTTTGAAACTATTCCAAGGGCCTGACATACGGAACATTCCATGTCAGAACAATTAAAAAAAATAAGTTTCAGACCTTACCAGTTGAGATTTGGATAAATTTGGTATTAAGGACATGTATTATAAGGTAAGTATTTCTGCCAAATTTCAGATTTTTATTTTCAAAATTGTTCAAGGTACAGGTATAATAAAATTAAAACATTTATTTAAAAAGACACACACTCATAAATGGTTGCAACTTAGTTGCAGTAACTATTGACCATGAATATCTCAAAACATGCTCTCAGAAAATTACTATGTATGTGTGTATGTGTGTTTATATATATATATACACACACACATACATACATACATACCTGTATATATATGTGTGTGTGTGTATGTGTGTGTGTATATGTATATGTATGTATATATATATATATTAGTGCTACAACATTCTTCTACCCATATGTCCAATATAAACCTGGTACTGCAATGGGAGGTAGTGCGGAATTAACAGAATCGCGTAGTTAAGACATGGATGTATGTACAGGAATACTATTTTTCAGGTGCATATATGTAATAATCACACAAATATGTATTACAGGTTATACTAGTGGTATAATGTTCCTCTTTCACAATTTTCAAGAAACTTGAACTTACACGTGTAAGTAAAGTGCTTGATTAATGTTAAAACTGTGAACTAAAGGAAAATGATTTTATCTCCATAAAATATGTCCAACCTGTTGCTTTTCTTAAGTCAATCTTCATAATAATACAATCACTTTAACAAAACCTTGTTTTCCTGATAAACATTGGCTCATTTCATTACTATTATAGCATGCACTAACGTTTTTGATTGTGCTGTTACTGATAGTTTTCCCAGGTCTAGGATTTGGAGTTGCTAAAATACCCTGCTTTTCCACACAAATATTAGACTTTTATGCCATGTAATATATTATACTAAATTGTTTCAGAATTTTACAAATACTCCAGGTTTGAAATAAAATCTACACTAATATTTGTATTTTTGTGTGTATGTAATGAATAAACTCAAAAACTACTGTGTCGATTTCAAAAATTTTTTCACCATTAGCTACATTCACCCTGAGTAACATAGACTATATTTATTGCTAGAAAAGTTAAGGAATCCTTACTAAAACTTTAGTAAAGTAACCCAAGGTGTAAAAATAATGCCATAAAACATCTTACATCGCATGCGCTGCGGAAACTATTGATGTTAGAACAAAAGTATGTCCTACAATATTAAAGAACATTTCAATAACTACAAAAAACTTTGCGATACTATATGTCCAACTATTATCGTTATGTCACAATAACCTCTTTTTAAATTTTAAAAGTTGATAGACCATATTATTCATACTTCTGTTTAAAATGCTTTAATTGTTTTGCCATGGAGGTCGGAATGTCGCCTGGCACAGCCATGATCGCGACGCGCGCTATGGTTATCTATGTATGATAGGTTTGTTTACATTTGACGTGGCACGAGGCTCTTTCCTCTTTATAATCTACACTACTAGTGGCCCGTCCCGGCTTCGCACGGGTGGACATGATTTTTTTAAATATTTTTACCTTTAATTTATATTTTTTTGTTGTTTCATTTCTATATTTTTTTTAAACACAGTATCACATTGTCTATGTATACTTACAATCCGAATTTGTTCGTAGTTTTTTTTATTAAAGTAACTTATTTAATCTTAAGGGAGACATATTACTTAGTATTTTTTATTTACATTTTTACAACATTTTACATTTTTATCTGATCCTACCTAATTAAATTTCCTAAGTTTTTTATTAATATTTTTTGTTGTAGTTTTTTTTTTAATTTTTGTTGTTGTTGTTTTAGGTGTGTTTATTTATTTTCAAAAGTTTTTCTAAGTGATTGTAATTTTTACATTTCTGTATTTACTTTTTTATTTTATAGCTTTATTTAATTCTATTGGTTCGTACTTTTATTTTACAAAACTTTTACCTTAAAGCTTCACTGTACACTATGTTGGCAGTGGTATTTGTAGGTGATAACAAAACATATTGATTTTCAGGAGATCCTACTCGAGAAAGGACAACATGTAATTAATTGCCCATGAGAGAAGCACTCTTTTCTTAGGTCAATGCCAACAATCGAAAAAGTTTGTCCCTGTGATTTATTTATTGTAAGAGCAAACAATATCTTCACAGGAAACTGTAACCTTTTAAAGGATTTAGGCAAATCTGTCGGAATCATCGGGATTCGCGGAATGAGAGCGAGCTGTCCGGCCGCGGGCCCAGTGATGATTGTTGCTACAATCACATTGTCTCGTAATTTCTTTATCAAAAGTCTTGTGCCATTACACATACTGGGAGGGCTTATATTTCTCAATATCATAATGGGAGTACCTCCTTTTAATTTTAGTTCGTGGGGTGGCAAGCCGGCAGGATTAAGGGAATTTAAAAATTCTTGTGGGTAGTGCACTGTATCTTCGATGTTGCACACGGTGTTAATAGATTTGTAACATTTAAAATCACCCGTTTTTTTTCTCCATAATCATTCTATTTATCTCATTTACTGAGTCGTTTCTCGGTAACACTATCGCCCTCGAACAGAGCCAATTGAAATTTATTTCTGTGAGATTTTGGATGTGGGGATAGATTGTGTCTATCATAATTTCTAGACTGTTAACAGTTTGAGCTAATTCATTGTCCAACAATACTTGGGGGCTATGTAAAATGTTGAAAAAATGTAAATAATAAAATACTAAGTAATATGTCTCCCTTAAGATTAAATAAGTTACTTTAATAAAAAAAGATGAACAAATTTGGATTGTAAGTATACATAGATAATGTGATACTGTGTTAAAAAAAATATAGAAATGAAACAACAAAAGAATACAAATAAAAGGTAAAAATATTAAAAAAATCATGTCCACCCGTGCAAAGCCGGGACGGTCCGTTAGTTGTTAATATTTAGACTTTTACACTGCTTGAGACTGTTTCTTGAAATTTTTCTTTCAACTGGGAAAACATAAGCAATTCTCAGGCAGTCATAGGATTCCCATATTCTGGAACACCATTAATAGTTTTTAAAATTTTTTTTATTAACTTTTGCAGTGTTTTTAATTTCTTCTTACTCTATTGTCCAACACCTAATATTTTTTTTCTCAGAGGAGATTAGCAGAGAGAAAGTAATTTATCATTCAAACTCTTCCAATTTGTGTCACTGTCAGTCTATGTCTCCTTTGCACCTCTACTTCTAAATCATATTCACTTATTTCAGGTTATTCTGCCTCTGCATTTGTGTCAGTTATACATGATGGTTCTGGCAGTTCTGAAATTTTTTTCCTCCCAAACTAGATATTTTGTATTCTAATGCTATACATTTCTGAATCATTGAAGGCTGTACTTTTCTCAGATTATTTGTTCAACTTGTGTGTCCACTTTTACTCACAGAATTGCAACAAAAAATGGACTTTTAGTCCATTTTGGTTAATGAAATTTTGTATAATGGAAACTGTAATAATTAATTTTGTCTGTGAACTGAGAATCACACACAAGCTCAAAATTGAAATACATAACAGCAAATGTAAAGTGGATATTCCTGAGAGACTATTATGGCTTTCAGTCAGTGTCTGCTAAAAACTTTCTCTTCATATATGTAAACAATGACTGCGTTAAATGGGTGCCATATTCTCTCACTGCTGGTTTTTGTGACAAGAATTCAGAATACATCAACAATAAACCTACTCACACCAAGTTGTTAATGTATATAATATGAGCACTTAATTATTCCTTCATGTTCAATAGGTTGACAACTTTTAGGGTTACTCTCCACAGAGCTCGATGCAGCTCCCCTCTTTCCTGTCCCCCACGCCCCTCCTTACTCTTGTTGTCACTAGCACGTGTTATGAGTGATGTGTTTGTGGGCCTTTTTCTTAATAACACGCTAACTCCAGAGGGGTGGAAGAGCGCTGTAGCTTTAGTATCATGTCCCCATTAAATTCCTAAATAATAATTGTAATCCTTTCTTTTTCAACCCCAAGGGTTCTTCTCTTTTCAGCAGACGTTTCCATAAGTAATATATGTTTTGTTTATTATCCATCAGGGGACTACAACATTCTCGAATGCACCCCTCAGCGTAGTAATAATTTTGAACTGCCAATATTTCAATAAATAATATTGTAAGTTGTTTGTATACTGTAAATTACAGGGTTTATTTTGTTAGAGTGATTATGTTTTACTCTAGTTACGTATTCGGTACAATCAAATTATAACTTAACGGCCATAGTGCTATCGCAATGGGGGTTGACGTGTCCGTCGAAGTTTAGGGCGCCACCACATGTATAATGGGCATGTGGACCCGGCTACTCTGTTCTCAGGGTCGTGACATAGCCCGTGTGTGGCGAGGCCCGTTTCCCCCTGTATCACTAAAATGCTCCGAAAACGATAACAGGTGCGTGAAGCTCCTTCCTCTAGCAGCAATCGCGACTGACTGCCCGTTCGTCCTCGCTCGACAACTCTCGGGAGCGGAGCACTGACGTCACATCGGTGGGCGCGGGCCAACACACGCGCACACACACACACACACACACACACACACACACACACACACACACACACACACACTTCGGCGGGCGGTTAAACACCAGGCTCGTAGAGGGTGGTGGTGGAAGGATTGGGCTCGCAGCGTGTAAGGGGGGAATGTGGTGGCACATCGGGCTCAGAAGGGCGCAGCCCGGGATGATGTCAATAGGCATGAGTGAAAAGTCGCTGACTACTATCCATATTGTTACTATTTCTGCTCCAGTCTGACTAGTATCCATATTGTTATTATTTACGCTCCAGTCTGATTAGCTACCATAGCATCCATATTGTTACTATTTCCGCTCCAGTCTGACTAGCATCCCTCAAGGCAGGATGTGCTCAATGCATCCAAGGACTTCATAGTTTAGCATTACTAATGTGTAATTCTGTTTATTTAATTGTTATAATCTAAAACCTTTTTGTATTATTCCTAGCGCCTATCTTGTGTAGTGGGCCGTTTAAATAATTAATTCTCTCCGAGTTACAAATTTTGAGACCAAGACCTTATCTGCTTGGCCACGACAGTGACTGAGCCTCTAGTATACCTATTCTGTAGTATAAGTTTTCTTTGCTACAAGGACATGTAATGACTGCATGGAATTGAAGGTGTTGTTTGTTTCCAACCACGTGGCAGCAACTTCCAGGTACCAACCATATGCTCAGAGGGTAGGTCAGTGGGTATGTTTGTCCGACAATGAGAAGACCAGTCTTGTTCCCACACGTGCTATGTCCAGGGACGGATCTAAGCTCTTCTTCATCCGGGGCAGAAATTGTGATTAGTACCTTCTCCCTCCCCCCCTGCATCCAATAAGAGAAAAGATATGTATGTACCATATAAAAATTTTTTGCATGCTGCACAAACTCACTAGAAATTGAATAATAAAGATCACCATTGAAAACACGTTTATTGATAATGAGTAAGATAAAATCATTAGTAGATATTGAATAATTGTTTTTTTTCTCTTTCCTTTTAAATCACACTTTTTGTAGTTTTAATAAATTTTGTCTTCCCAAATTGCCAGATCCATCCTTGGCTACGTCACGCCCTGAGAGGAGCCTCATTAGGCGGGGTCCGCGTGCCCACTTTCATGTAGTGGCACACAGTTGCATCCTGAACATGACTGTGGACCATGTCATTGTTTCCAAGATCTTTATTATAGGGAAGTGGGTGACTGCATATTAGGAATCGCCCTGGCATTCATCTGGAATAGATATTGAAAACCATATAAGAAGAAAAAACCCATTACAGTCAGTCTGGCTGAGCCCAACAGTAAATAATATTTTTCTGTGAAATGACCTTGCGAATAAAGATACCTGCTTTGTTAAGATATAAAGAATATTTAGCTGCCACATGAGTGGCATGCTATGCTATTTTATCTCATCTCTTACACTATATATAAGCAGTAAATTTTAAAATACATGCATAATTTTTTCCCCATCACAATTGGCATTACATGTTGTAGCATTGTTAATGAATAGTAATACTTTATAATGTTTAGTAAAAAGTTTCTTAGATTCTTGTTTATTTTCAGGTGAATCCAGCAGCGATGAAGTCTCCCGTTTGACTGAGGCACCGTTTCCCGTGGCAATGTGGGATCTAGAACAGTGCGATCCTCGAAAGTGTTCTGGTCGAAAGCTTTCACGGCATTGTTTGATAAAGACATTGAAATTAGGACAGCGATTCAATGGCATAGCGCTCACACCAGTTGGTGAAAAGGTAAGAAAATTTATTCTGTAAACCTTAAAACTGAAGAGCTTTTTTTCCCACATTATTTCTGATAAAAATAGTTGACAAATTTACTGTTCAACCCTCAGCAAGTATATTTTGCATGTTAACTATTTTTCAGCTATTACTTTAATTTAATTAAGAAGCGCTCACTAATGAAGTGATTTGTGTCAGTTTGGTACTACATTTGGATATGTACAATTCTTTTATACAGAAACAATATTTTCTGTTTTCATGTTTTATTTGGGTTATAATAATTTTACATTTACAATTTAAGTCAGCTTATACCATCATTTACATAACTGTCTGAGAGATTGCTCCCCTTATTTGTTAACCCAGCCATCTTAGCTGTTAGGCCCTGCCAGCCTGGGGCCCCCACGGGCGTGGATATGGATACGCCGTATACGCGAAACAGGAGAGGTGTGAGAGACCAGCTATGTCCAGGGGCTGAGGCTACACATCCCAGCATAGACACCACCGTCACCCCCTGCCTCACTCAGCTAACCAGACAATTGGCTGTGTTCTTAGCACTTAAACGTTATCAGCATTTCTGGCGCCTACTTCGTTCTCCCACATCTCACTGGGACCCCTCAATCACCCAGTGAACCCGTAGTCCGGTGGAGGCCTATCCAACCTCTGTTAGCTGTCCAGGCTAGTACCGGAGCTGTGTCGTCGCTCACCACGTCGACTCCGCATCGGGCTAGAGAACCCTTGGAGTCTGCTCCAAGTGATTGGAGCACCACAACCAAGTACGAGTCCTACCCAATCTGAATCCAGGGCCTTGGAGAAAACCTCAGCGGGACAACATTCAATTTTTTCATGGATTCTTCCCGTACTACTACCAACTTGGCGTCGATTCGGCAGACCGTTCACCAGCAGCTGACTGACTACCACTGTTCAGAATTACTCTACTGGATGTCGTCTCCTCGGACTACCCTCCGACCTGCCGTACCTCGGCCCGACAGATTTACAGCCGATTAAGGTCCGGAAGTGCCTGAACTCATCCGGCGGCGATCGCAGGAAGCCCTGGCTAGAAATTACAGACCAACTGTGCGTATGCTGGAGGGCCTCGGGGTTACCTCGGTACCTCCCCCGACCACTGAACTAGGGGAATGTATCACACCTAGGCGAGCAGTTACAGCTCTTTTTTAAGCCCGGGTGCACCCGAACACAGCGGTGCCTTTCTCTGTCCATCCTTTGGGGCAGAAACGCCGAGGTTCGGCCGTCAAACCCCCCAGAAAGGTTTCAAACGCATCTGCTGTTGCCCGCAGATTCAGCCAATTCACTATTTCTGGTTCCATACATGCAATTGAGGATGCAACTAAGGCAGGGTTATGCCCGGCATTGTCCTCTTTAGTTAAGGCGATGCTATGACCAAAGGTTGAGGCTAACCATCTCAACATGGTCAACACGATTTGCCCCCAACAACAGTGCCCACGTGGAGGCAAAGGATTGCCACTTGGTGCGGAGAGGCTATATATTTGCATCCTTGCACCCATTCCGTGAAGGAAATTGCTTAAAAACAATTTTTTTCTGTGCTAAATACCATCTGCAAACAACGTTTCAGAATTCAGACAGTGACTAAACTGCTGTCGAACATGATATTCTGCAAATGTTTTAAATGCTAATAGAAAATTAAAGCAGGTAAGAGAGGTGGGATGGTAGGTGACAATCCATTAATGTTTTTATCGATCGTGGGTTAGTTGAAGGTGCCATTGAAGGCAGTTAGAATGTAAGGAAGAATTTACAGGATTCTGCAAACTGGAAAAATCTGGATATCAGGGAAAACTCAAGGAAACGAAAAGGCATCTTCAACCTCGAAAAATAGAGAAAATTAAAAAATATATTAGATACCAAACTGGATAACTAAGTTTTTAATAGTAATGTTTCTCTAATATCTTGAAACCAGTCTGTATTTTAATTGCAAATTTACAAAGTTATGAAAATTCATTTGTTACGTAATTAATTAAACGTGAGAACAACCAGTGAATCAACTATGTATTGATTTAATGGTATGAAGCATGAACAATTGTCAATCATTCACCTGGTCACAAACAATGTTGTGATGTTTCAAAGTATGATCAAGTATAATGGTTTCATATTACAAACAGGCAGCATTGGTTGCATAGTTTTGATGGAAATAATAACATTGCAAACTGTGTATTTGGAAAAGATTTTATGGTTAAATACACATTTTATGTGTGGTCGAAAGGTCGTTTGGTAAGTATTTTTTGTGTAATATATTTTTACACATGGGAAAACAAGTCTAGAAAGAATAGCCCAATTAACTAGAGTTTTATTTCTTTGCTATATTAATTTAAATTCAACAATTTAAATTTCTGTCAAAAAATTAATCAACTCTTTCATTATGTCCACAATTTGCTCTTCCCACTGGAACTTGGCTCGACAGTGGCTCTCTCCACTCTCTCCAATGTTCGTCTATTAACATGCACCTCTGTCCCAACACACTGCTCATGCTACTCACTCATTCGCTCTACACACACAACTCTGTCCTGAATGCTTTATTTCGTGATGCTCTAATCTTCGCTTACGAAGCCCTTAGCTCATCGACCACTTTCGCTCACCGTCTTCAGGACAGTGGTTTCCTAGTTATGCCACTTCACACAGACAAGACTCTGGAAACGTGATGAACCTATGGGGGAGTAGAAGGGTGCCGCGCCAATCAGATTATCGTGCCCGTAATAGATGGGCAGGCGCCACCTGCTATGTGCCCCATCCACAGGCATGCGTGCAGGTTTTGGGCCAGCCTCGTGGCTAGGCCCCATCGTAACAATATTTATGTTAATTTTCGAAGTTGATTAATGAGACTGAGGAAAAATGTTTGCTTGGACAGGAAAAGCTCAGAGCAATTGTCTGGAGTAAGAGGATGAGAAGAACCTTGCTTAAGGTTGGTGAGCAAGTAAGCATGCAACCCATCCCGACCCCCCTCTTTCAAAAAGGAGTAGGGCTTCCGAGCATTAGCAGTTTGTTCCGACCAAAGACTCGCCAGTCCCCTCCCACCAAGGTGACACAGGTTTTATTCTAAACAGGGTCGAACCTGAATTATTTATTAAAGTGGGAAATTGGCTATATTTCCTACACCCACGCATTCCTTCACTATCCGTCTCCGATGATGCGAATGTGGATGAGATGTTGGACCATGATTGATTCAACCATACTGACAGGGGAGGAGTGGGAAGGTATGCTGATGTGTTGCATCGATGCATTGCAACTGGCTGAAACAGCAGAAGCAAGGCAGAGGATGGTTCACAAGTCTCTGATAAAAAATATAAATATACCCATGCTTACGTGAACACACCATTACTGACTTGATGTGTTCTTGTGATGCACACAGAGCGTGTCTCCCAGCGACCGTAACATAATAGCCACAAGCGGAGCAGCCGTAGTGGATTGTTCATGGGCGAGACTAGAAGACACACCTTTCTCTAGGATGCGCTGCCCAAACCCACGCTTGTTGCCGTTCCTGGTCGCAGCCAATCCCATCAACTACGGTCATCCTCTTCAGCTGTCGTGCGTGGAAGCACTGGCAGCCTTATTTTACATAACAGGTGATTAGTTACTCTGAGCAGATATGCTTTATATCATGCCTAATGCACTCAGGGTGTCCACATTGTGGAATGTCAGGAAGTTGGAATTTGTCAGGGAATTTACTTGAAATCCTGGAAAAGTCATGGAAATTCCTCAGTGGTAGTAATTTGAGGGTAAACTTTCATGTTCCAGACTTCCATTACCAAAACTGTGAAAGAGTTTTTTTTCTTTTGATGTTTTAGTGCATAGGCATTCACTAAATTGGTTTGAAATTGGTTTGTGCGATGTTTTTTTTTATTATTATATAATTCTACGCCAGATTTGGGAATGGTGGAGGCTGTATTTTCAAAATTTTGCGTAATAGGTAAATTATTTTTAAAAAAAAGTCAGAGAAATTATAAATTTGGTCATGAAAAGTCATGGAAATTTTATTGCAGATTTGTGTGGACACCCTGAGACAAGCAACTTTGCTAACAGTGTCCCTCTCAGAATTATCTTTTGTTAGCTACTTTAATTACCATACAGGCTGCTCATGAACTGTTAAGAACATAAGCTACATTTGTGAGGTTTGCCCTTCCCCAGGCACAAACCAAACAACTTCTGCAACTCGTGGCAGAGCAAAAGGAAGAAAAAATGCAAGACCAAAAAATGAAATTCCGTTAAAGACACGCGCAATCCAAAAATCCATTCTCCGCACAGCGAGCGCAGGCAAACTTACGAGATTACTAAAATAAATAGCAGAATTAAACACTATAAAAAGAATTATGAACAGTGTAGGAGCAGCGAGTGAAAGAACCATACATTTACTAGGTACCATTTAATATGGCAGATAAGGTCAGAAAGATATAAGAATAAAGATATAAGAATACAAAATTTACAAACTCTATAAGGATAGATAAAATAATTAAAAAAATACTATTAATGCTATACACCTAGAATGACTACAATTGCTACAATCCAAGTTTCAACAAAAAAACTACCTCGGATATATATATACAGTCAAACCTCTATCTATCGAACTCGCATGTATCGATTGTCCGTGTTTATCGTATACTTTCTACGGTCCCGGCAAAATTGCCATACAACTAAGGTTAAAAAAGTCCGCTTGTACAGATGTTCGAATTACCGTTTTGTCCGCATTGATCGTACAAAATATGTGGTCCCGTCACTATAAATTATAATAGATGATCGTTTAACCATAAATATTTTGCAGAAATAACCATTTCTTAGAAAGAAACCGTCATAAAAACAGTAACGATAGTTTACAGTAGTAAAAATCACCTTAAATCTGCAGCCAAGTAATGGAGCACGTAAATATGAAAAGACAAATGAACAACAACTTACGAAGAAATATGGATGATGTACCATAACTACAGTACAAACCCAATTGTTATCCTAAGATAATTACCATAAAAAGAACTAAAGATTCTTTGTCGATACCATAATTACTACAGAAGCACGATAGCTACCACATTTGCACTACAGTTACCGTAACAACCGAGATGTATATTTACCGTGACGGTAATGTATTTATTTATGACATATTAAAATTAAAGAACATTATTGAAAAAAAAGGATGTTAAATTTTTGTATGTACGTTTGGAACATGTTGCGAAGAAATAATGCGATCTGAAAGAATGCAGTACTACTACGAAAAGTGAAAAGGGTACTAGTGGATTTTTAGGTTATGGCAGTATCTCTCGTTTTTCAGTAATTTCGGCCGAAAATTAACAAACGTATCGGAAGTCGACAGAAATGCCGATTCAACTAAATATTGGTAAAATCGGCTTCTTCAGTACAGCTCTACATTTGATGACATGAGTAAACATATTTCAGACTTCAGGATATTGAAAAAGTCTTTAATTTCCATGTAGATTTATTGTGCGTGTTTTTTTTTGCAAGTGTAAATTGAATTAAGTAAAATACTTCCATTTTTATTTATTTTTCAACTGATTTAACTTTAATGACAAGTAACTGATATATTTCTGACACTAATTTTGGGTTGAAATATTATTTTTTAAAAATTCTTAGAGTGAAGTCCACATCTATTGAATGTCCGCATCTACTGAATTTTTTTGTTGGTCCCCTGAAAAACGATAGATAGAGGTTTGACTGTGTGTGTGTGTGTGTGTGTGTGTGTGTATATATATATATATATATATATATATATATATATATATATATAATATACATACACACACACACTCAAAAAAAGGTAATACTAAAGCATACAAAAATATATAATAAAAATTATAAAGGTTTATAAAATTGTTACATATACATCCTTAATTAAAACACCCGGGTGTAAATTACCATTATTTAAATACTTTCTGTCCTCAGTTCTATAGAGCGAGTGTGTAGTAAAAATCACAAGTTCAGCGCGGGGTTCGTGCACGACTAACGGAAAATTTTCTTTACAGAGCATTTAAACAGTTTGCAAGTACGTGTTTTCATAAGGGATGAGCTCAAAAATTCACTATTATAATTATAACCCAATTATAATTTAACTTCACGGCCGGTCAGGTAGAAAGTTGTTGCAGGCGCAAACAAGGATTATAATCAGATGAACACTTACTTGTTGTACCGCGCCGACGTTCTCAGCAGACTATAAAACTGCCAGGTATTGCGCCAAAAACACCTTGGGTTACTCGAGGCAAACTTTACAACCATGCCTCACAGTCGACCACGCCCACTTTAACAAGGGGAAATTTTTTTTTTGACGTACCGCCAACGACGTTAACGATGGTGGCGGTTCCATTCACAATGCCACCCTCCATGGTGAACGTGATGTTGGATTTTTCGAAGCTCATGCACTTCTGCCAACATAAACTCCGATGGGCTTTTTCACTGCCCCACACCTCCGCACATAACGTTCGACCGTCCGGCTGTATGACTCCGCGCCAACTCTTCAGCGCTCACTTCTCATAGGCCCGTCCGTGGCGCGCGCGATCGCTCCGCGACCCCTACTGCTACTCCCTCACTCTTTCTTTTTTTTTTCCTTCGACGTCACGCAACGCCATAGTTCCGACGAGCTGCTAGCTCTCTCTTTACTTTCAACACACTCTAATGTTCTCGCAATTTCTCGCACCTTCCTGATAGATTAATACTGACTATAATCTTAAAGTTAAATTAATAATTACTAAGAAGGATTAAAATATTTATGTAAATAAAATATCTTAAATCTAAAACTAATTATTTAATTATCTGGATCAACGGATGTTTAAAAAAAAAAAAAAAAAAAAAAGTGTTCACTAGTCATTGCCAACTTAGTGTCTTTCCAAAAAAAATTTTCAGGCCAGTACACCAGGGTGTAGCAGACATGCTACAAATTATCAAATACAGTGGTGACCCTAGAATTTACGGGGCCCTGGGTTTTTACATTAGTGTAGCCCTAGTATTTTGGAGAATAGGGGCTTTACTAGTGGTGCCTGGTGTATGGAATATCCCCAGAGAATAAAAGGTTTTGGAGGCCCTCCTTTTGAAAATTAGGGAAATAAACTCTTTAAAACAAATGTTCTAAGCCAACCTGTAACTTAAATGTTGATAATGGTTTAGCTCATTTATCTTAAAAAAATTTAATATTACAGATGCTAAGGTAATATAGGAGCTGCTGCAGGGCCTGAAGCCGCCCCTGATCATATATTACTTACAAAACTGTTGTATATATGATCTTCAGTCTGTGTGGAGGACAATTGGCACTGTTTAATCTGACATTCTTTGGTTGTGCACTTTCTGTAATCCAGCTCTGATCAAACTTCTCGCTATCAAATTTTTGGGAAGGATTCTAGATATTTTAATGTTTACCGTCAGTTCGCGCCACTGTGCTTTTCTGCTAACAGCTTGTTACAACTTGTTTTAAATATCATTGTAAATTTTTTTTTGTTTTTCCATTTTTGGTATTGCCTCAATTTACGTGGACTGGATACCTCGGATAAGCAAAATCTCAGGTGACACTGATCTAATAAGAAAACTTTCTTTGTTTTCAGTTGGCCCAGTGGCATCACTTTTCAGGGTGATGTTTTTCCAGTTTTTCATTAGTGATTCGCTCAACCAGCAAAAGACATCTTTGAGATTAATTTTACTAGTTAGGCTTTCAACAAGTTGATTTAAGTCCTTGAGCTAATGTTTTGGCAGTCTTTGCCGGAAATGGCACTTTAGGTCGGCTCGGATGATGCGGAACCTCGGTATGCTGTATGCTAATATTTTATAATACAGCAAACTCACTAATCCGGTACGTGCCTGATTAAAGAGTGTGTGGGCGGATCAAAATAAAATGTAATATTGTTTAAGTACTTATCACTTATAACACTTACGTTATTGTGACCAGGTTTCAGAGCAGAAGCCGAGTTGTATCTCAGTAAATTTAAGTGGGGTAAGTCATTCATAACATTAAATGAAGAGCTCCTTGATAAATATGCAGCATGTGAAAATAGCCAACAAGTTGTGGAAGTACAAAAAAAGTACTTGGAAAATGCTCACCAGGTGAAAGAAACAGGTATGTATTTTCTACAAGAAAACATTGTATAGCATAAACATACAATCCATATTTACTAACTTGTTAAGTACAGTGGGCAATTTAAGGTGTTGCAATCCCAGCAAGATGTCTAAAACAGAGAGTCATGCCAACATTTCCTGATTAGTGTGTTAGGTTTAATTGTGAACTAGGACTTTTTTTTATAGTATGATAACGTAATTGGCATCTGTTTTCAGCTTGTTTCTCAAGCTTAGCAAGAATTTTTTTTGTACTCTATGCATTCAATTATTGAACCCTTAGTAGATCATGGTTGCTACAAAAATAGAATCTTAGAATTCCCTGTCTTTTCCCTGTTTTCCAGAAATTTAAGAGAAAAATTCCCTGACTTTCTTTTGAAGTACATACCATAAATATTAACGTGAATATGATTAAATGTAATATAAAAATTTCAACATGAGGTAAAATAAGTTTTTTTTTTTGGTGTTATTTTAACGGCAGAATTGCGAATGTGTTTTTTTCCTTTGACATGGCTGGTGAGAGCTCTTCGACCCATATTGCTGAGTTGAATACTTTTGTAGCAAAAAGTGCAGTATGCAGAATTTATGTTTTTAGCAGAGGGTTTGATATGCAGTTGGCGTGTGCCTTAAGCAGCAGCCTTTTAGCGAAGTCATTCGGTAGCGGCACGAGCGCATCAAAACAAAGCTTTGTTTGAATTACACGCAACTTTAAAATTTCGAGAATTTGTAGAATTTTCCCGGAATTCCCTGACCATTTTAATTTCCCTGACAATTCCCGGTTTTCTAGTCCTGTAGCAACCATGTAGATTAGCATCATTATTATAATAATAATTCATGTTTCCTTCCTGTAGTATTGATACCCATAACTGAATTCAATGCAGTATCAGCCAGACCCAAGCTGCCTGTGTTTTGTTTGATGCTGTAGTTTACCTGGCAGCCTGAAGTGTCTTACTGGCGTATATCAACTTTATTCCTGCAAGTAAAGCTGAAGTTGTAGATAACTTCAACACGGTTGGTCTGGTACAGTTTTGCATTTGCATTTACATTTATTTACAGCTGTATTGTATATGCCTCATCCTTCAGTTTTTATCACTTAAGGTTCCTTAAATTTTACTTTAGATTCTAAATAATTATTAATAAAAATTTTATTCCAGTCACATATAAACATAGACTCAGGCATCAATCATTGTTCCCATTGTTTGTATTTCACAAAGCTGTATGTGTAGCACCTAATATACTCTTAGTGCCTGCATTCCTTTGTCAGTGGTAAAGCAGAAGATTAACATAAGTTGATTTTTCAGTGTGTATATAATAAATTATTGTAAAATGCAGGGTAACATTTTTAATATTCATGTTTGTCTAAAGTAATTAAATTTTTTTATTAAAATTCAAAGGTAAGAACCATGATTTAGTTATATGCTTTTATGCATTATGGTTATACCCCCAAGACCTCTCTATCTAATGAAATAAATTCTGAATAAAATACTCTTCTACAACTGTGAATATTCATTGAAAAATACTTGTGCCATGCATCACTAAAACCTACGCTTCCCTTGCCAATGTAAACACGTATGTGTGTAATTTTGTTTAATGACTTTGTTGCTAGCAAAACATTGTTTTTTTAAGAAACCTAATGCCATTATTGTTTGGAGTGCTTGTCTATAGATGTTCTGCTAATATGTAATGTTTTTTTTTCAGGTACAGATGATTTACCTATATCAAATTCCTCTGATGAAAGTGAGACTGATGCATGAAACTGTATTTTATGTAAAAATATTTGAATACTTTTTTTTATTAAAAAAAAAGGGCTTGTCTAATACGTATACAAAAGCATATGTACATATTAGAGATGTCAAAACATATAAATTTCATAGATTTCAAAACTCGTGGCAGTATGAAATTATTTGTATAATATTCTAGATTTTTCAAAGTTTCAAACATTCTAATATTATAACAAAACTTTGTTCATCAAATTTTATGTTGAATAAATTACCCATGGCCAGAGCTTCAACTAGCTTTTGTATGCTATTTCCCACTAAGCTTTCTGACAAATGGAAATTTTATTTCCTAAAACAATGAGGTGTGATCATAGAGCAAACAGCTACTGCTATAAAAGGCAAGACTAGCTTTTAAGTATGGTACCTTACCCTGTTTTATCGCATAATCGTCGCACCAATATTTTAGAGCGTCAAAATTTGGATAGAAAAACCTCTTGCGTAAACATTACATGATGTTTTTGGTTCTGCTATTAGATTCAGAGCGCTTTGTGTAGGCATTTTTCCGTATAAAATGATGTATTTTAAAGTAGAAATCTAATAATATTTATTCGGACCTTACCACTTACTTATTCAATTAACAGAAATACAAAGTTGTCTGATGTGTAAATTTTCTTCTAATGAAGTTTTTAAACGTTAAAACCTTTATTTGTTCGTCTGCATCGCTGCGGTGTACCGCTCCTAAAAATTTAGCCAGCGGTCGTTGGCATCATTCAGCTTTGGTTATGTTGCTTCCTGTATAGAGCGCGCACACGTAGTCGAATATCGACATTGATATCTCACTGATTGCATGCAACGCGCAATCTCTGTAGAGTGCCAAATTAACTAAATTTGATGGCCCTTCCTTTCGTGGTGTGTATGACGACGATGGTCAAGTGTTAGTTTAGGCTCGCGTTCGGGTCACAGATTTTGTTTTACTATTTAAAGTTGAAGAAAGGTTTTTGTTGCAAGACGTATTAATTTAAATTGTTTGGCATGATTTTGTATACTCTACTTTTTAAATAAACATACATTTCATGTCTTTTTTTATGAATAACTTTACCTATAAAAAAAAGCTTGTTTTTGCATTTTAGTATAAAATGTGCGACGATTATGCGTTAAAACTTTGTATTTTTAACAAATATAAAAATCTTTGTATCAATTTACAGTGTAGTGTTGCATTGAGTTTCTCCAGTTTTTGGTGTTAAATTGCTTATCACTATATATGTTCATTGTTTTAAAACTGTTGTAACTATAGTCATTCATGGTGGATGAAAATTAGAGGCAGGAAAAAAGCACTTGCAGCCGGCATCTGATGCAGGGGGCGGGGTCATAACCAATTGTGGTTGAAAGTGTCAAGTCAAACAATAAACAAATAAAATTTTACTTCTCTAATATAAATACACACAAGCGTGTACGCACAGATGGATCATTGGGCCTGTACAGATGGCACAGCGAACAAGTTCTGTGCTCAACCGCACGCGCACCGCCTTTACGTGTGCATAAGGCAGTAGCGATCAGAGAGACATTGATGGTTCAAGCATACAGTGTACATATGCATGGATGGATGGATGTAAGGATGTGAAGTGTGGCAAAATTGGCAATCGTATTTAGCCTTGCTCATGGCCATAGGGTGTGTGGAGTTACTGGATTTGTTGGTGTTTTGCATTGGACAGTTTAACGTGTCTACAAGTATTGGTGTACTACATGTAGCCACAAAACACGTCAGAATTGTGGTCAGAAAAAAAAATCCTGATTGAGAGGGACCACGTTTCTTGGCCTGTGAATCAAAATCGCTTCCAAACCCAACAGGAATTGCTGCAGTCAGTGAATGGTCATCACAACCTGTTAGAAAGAGAACAATGCAACAGGAACTGCATGAAATGAACATTTGTAGTTGGTCACCTCGTAAGAGGCCATTGCTAACACAGGCACATAAAGCTGTGCATCTTCAATGGGCTAGAAATACAACGTGGACAGTAGCTTGACTGGCGGAACATAACTTGGTCTGAAGAATCATGTTTTTGCCTGTATTCCAATGATGCACATCAGTGCGCACCGAAGGCCAAATGAAGCATTATTGTGATAAAAACATGTTCAAATTTAAAAGCAAGTAATGAATTTATGTATTTTTACTTCAATAGTCACACATTAAAATACATATTGTGTTTGCCATCCAGTGTAAACATTGCTGGTTTTGTTTAGGAATGTACCAGCCTTAGTACATCACTAATTTCTTTTTTTAAAAAAATAAAAAAAGTTAGTAGCTTTTACAAAGTTTAAATATCTAAATACTCCACTATTCTGCCATGCTCTTTAATTGTCCTGTTTGTTGTGTTTCACTTGATTTACGTTCATGAACGTAGACAATTACATTAAAACACTAACTGATGTGATATTTCTGTTCATGTTTCAAATTCACAATAGATTCAATAATGCACGCTATCAGGGTCAACACAAATGTAAAAACAATGCAGTTTACAAAAATTTGTTTACACACAGGCAGCAACGTGTTATACACAAAACAATAAATCTTAGACATTTAATGACTTTAATACACACAAATCCAATTTTAAACCAATTTATTTTTAGCAAACAAAAATATTTATTTAAAAGTATCACAAATAGCAGAAATTAGCTTTAGTATACAAAATACTAGGAAAATAACATTAAAATGTTTAGGAACGCAGTTGGCCAGCCTACTGTAAATTAACTTCAACATGGCATCATGATTGCCTGTCAACATTGGAATTTTAAGATATGTTTAGAAGCGAAAAGTTACATTAATTTTGTGTTTATGAAATTAAAGTTATTATATTGAAATGATGTTACAATTGTTTCATTGCAAGTACAGAAATCCAACTTTGGTCAGTTCAGTGTTACAGGTTTTATGATTGCAGTTATCCTACCTTCAAACAATTGTAGCATGTCTTTAGTATATTAGTGGTAGGAAAGATGCACCAACATTGTTAGCTTACTGGCCGGAAAACACCGCAATTGTGGCTAGAATCACTCAATGTAAATATTTTATATCCAAATTATTGACAGTTCTTATGATTAACGATTCCTTAAAGCTTGAAAATTGATGGCTCCAATTCCAAATAAAATCTGTGGAATCTAAGCACCGAAGAATCGACATTCCCATCCCTAGTTTCGATTGCTAAGCGTAAATATATTTGTTCAATTTTCACGTGTTTTTGCTTAATATTGCTACGTTTTTGAGGTGCCCTTGGAGATAATGTCAGACCCATCCATATCAAGGCCAAATATCAAACGTAAGCTCCTTTCTTTCGAGCAGAAATTTTAATTCCACAAAATTGAAAAGTAAACCCATTGTTCCACACACACACAAATTGCATCTGTTTGGTATTCCAGTTTCACTGCTACTGCTAAACAGATTTACCACCATTCTTCAGCAAAGGTTCACCGAGCAAGTAGGCAGAAAGAAAAATTACAAAATATGAAAAAGTTGAGTGTGTTTATGGAATGGTTTCAACAAAAACTTGTCTTAACATTCCTGTTAACCCAGTTTTAAGAAAGGCAAAAGAAATTATGCTTAAACTAAATGTAGAATTCACACCTTCCAATGGCTGGATACAGGTTCAATAATGTGGGCTTGACTACAAAAAAAAGTAGGGAGTCCAAGAGTGTCAACATAGAGGAAGTTGAAACATAGTAAAGCAAAATTCTTACAGGTTTACTGTCAAAATATAAACCACAGATCTTCAATGAAGATGAAGCAAGGAGCGAATTACTGTTCTTGTTGACACTAACATGGATGGTACCGAACAATTGCCTCTTGTGGGCAAACCAAAGTAACTCAGATTTTCAGAAACTAAGTCCCTGCCATGTACTTAATGCAATAACAAGGATGAATGGTTGACTGGTGAGAGATTTGTCGAGTTTTGGGTTTTTCCCAGATATGAGAATGACAGACAGAAAAATTCTGTTCATTGACCAGTGTTCAGCAGATCCAAAGGATGAGAACAGCAGCAGTATTGCAAACCAATGGACCAAGGCATCAATATGAAAGCAGAAGTTCTGTAGGATTTTTGTTTTGAGGTTGCTGCAAAGACTTGAAAAACAAGCCAGCATAGTACATAGTTGTCTCTGCTTGATGTCATCTGAATGACCTTAGCAACATTTGCCAAATGTTTCAAGAAGACTGGGTTTATAGCTACATGGTCAAGACTTCAGGACAAACTTGCCATCACCACCAGTTTTGATGCATTTGTCACAGCAGATCATGTCCCATCACCATGTAGAGAGCAAAATCTAGATGAACTTGTGCTGGAATTGTCAGACAATGCACAAAAGGAAGAGGATGAATCTGCTGCAGATGAATGCAAGCCTATCCCAACATGCTGCAAAGCCATGCAGGTTCTTGGGACAGTTTCAACCTCTTTCTAGGAGGAACACCTTTAAGTTCTTGAGTCACGAGGAACCTGTGGGAGCTACTTAAGTTCACCTTAAATTTGTGTGAAAAAAACTCAAAGAAAAAAATCACTAAATTTATTTTTCACAAGAAATAAGCTGTAAAGAACTGCAATTCTTTGTAGAATTTGTTGCAGTACATATTTTTTTAACAACATAACTAATCCAACACAAAATCAATCTTTCTTTTATTTACCCTTTTACTAAGTTTTCCTGCTTAAGCACATTTTGTTTGGTTTTCCCAACATTTTCTTAAGGAGGTTTAACTGTATAGTTATAAAAAAGGAATACTAATTCTGCATCACTTTAAAGCATTCCCTTTTACAAGATAAAAATTATCTGTTTCCTTACTCAATTTTGCTAGCCTCTTCAAAGTATTTCTTTATTACTATATGTTTGCATACACTATATATTAACACACTATACATGCAGCACTAGTGTCAACCACATAAATTCTCAATTTCTTACATACCTACCTAAATGTTCAAATTACTGACACACTCAGTGAATGAGTAGAGAAACTAAACTTAGACTCATTTAGCCACATATTCCTAATGTACAACTGCAGTGGTGTTCAAGTTTTGTTTACAATACAATCACAAGCAACCAAAACAAAATAACATAAATGAAGAATGGAGAGGTGTGTGTGTGGGTAAGAAAAACAAAAAAATTATAAAAGTTAGAGGAAGTGAGGAAACCAATAAAAGATATAAAATTTTTAAATTTATTATTTTTAATACATAAAGTACTTCATTTCAATCAAGTAAAAGTACACACATTATAAAAATAATTGAACACATAATACAATGAGATTATGAAAATCATTACTGCATAACTAAGACAACAAATGGATCAAAATAAAGGTGCAAACTATTCAATGGAAAAACACATAATCATGACCCAAATGAAGAGTAATTAATATTAACAAACTTAATAAACAATTTTGAAATGCAACTGGGGAGGAAATTAATAATCACATTTTACTCTTAGTGTGTGGAAATGTTTCTGACAATTAAAACATCACTATACCGTAAAGGTAAACAGTAAGCTAAACTTTCTCACGTTACTTAATACTCATAAAACCTTTACTGGTAGAGTTCATAAACTAAGCATAAGTATTTGTATTTTAGTTTTTATACATCACTTTCACCCTCTCAGGTGCACACTTTAACCAGCAGTCACTGGTGCTGAACACCTCCAGCAGGTTTAATGGTCACTTTATCCACAAAGACTGTAACAAAAAAAAATTTCAAGCATATTAATTAAAATGCTTCACTCATGAACACACTGCAACAGTAAAATTATTCACATATATATATATATATCCCAATACTGTAGTTTTGACTACAGCAAACCTCATTAATACGAATCCGGTTAATACGAAATTCCCATTTATATGAAGTACTTTCACAGTTCCAGTAAATAAAGTATACTTTCCTATGTTATTCAGTACTTTTAATTCGAAACATGGTTAATGTGAAATACAAAGTAGTTTTGACCCCTCAAGTTGCTGTTTATATAATCTATGGTAATAAGTTAGGGTATTTTCTATTCTTTGCATGTGTGCCATAACCTGAATTTTGAGTGTGTGTTGTAAAATGACTGCAAAACACAAACGTAACAATATTACATTGCAAGTTAAAACTAAAATTATCAAAGAAATTGGCAACGAGAAAAAAAAAATGTAATCGCTAGAGATTTAACATCCTGCAATCGTCCTTGTCAATATTAGAAAAAAAAATATATATATCAACCTTTGAAAGTTCTTGTGGGTATATAGAAAGAATATATATAAAAATGCAAGGTACAAAACATTAAATATGTACAGAAAATTTTCCAATTTCTGGACCTATAATGCAGAAGGCATATTACTTAGCATTGAGGTTAGAGATTTCAAAATGTGAGTTCAGCAGTGGTTGACTACAACGGTTTATATAATACAGTGTATATACTATTCTTCATGGTTGTAATTATAAGAATTAGAAGGTAATAATCAATTTATTTATTACTTACTGTCGTTCTTTTGGCATAATTTCAATGAATTAAGCATTCAACCGCTTTATCTTGTTTATTTACATTGAAAACGGCATTGCAAAGTTTGATGTGCATTTGTTTTCTTTTTTTTCTTTTCTACCCAAGATATGGCCAACTGCTTTTACTCACGGCCATAGACTTAAAAAATACACTACTAGTAGTATGAACTGTATGTTTAGATGTGCGCACTTCACTTATTTTATTTGTGGCGAGATATGGCCAACAGCTTTTCCTTTAGCTGCAACATTTATGAAAAACTTACACAAAGTTAACTCACTGGAAAAATAGATGCCGCTAAAACTGGCAATATCAGCGACTCAATAGTTTCCATCTTCTGCACATATCGTTCAGTCTTTGGTCTGTTCGGTTTCCATGATTGATTGTTTAAATTTTGTTGCCTTCAGTGACATGCTGTATTTATTTATGCATCTATTATTTTTCTAACCAAGTTTCAGTTTAATTTTTATCATCATGGATGATAAAACAAAATGGAAACAGTATTTTTAAAAGAAAAAATGGAAATCTTGAAGGAAGTAAACAAAGGCACAGAAAATCACACGTGGCAAGCAGTTTGGTTTGGCACTCTCTACAATACTGAAAGAACAGGGGAAGATTGTGAAGATGTATGAACAATGTAGGTTGGGATATTTCAGTATTAAGAACAAAATCTCTTGCTTTATAAGACTTTTGTCATAACGATATTTTACTGTAGATGACTGCTGTAATTCGACATAAGCCCGGTGGCAAGCATTCATCCTACCTCTCTCACTATTCTGAACCAGGCCACACTCCTTGCCATCACACACTCGTATTCAAGATATTTCATTCCCCATCTTCTCTTCCTCTTTCTGTTCTCCTCCCCTGACTTTTCTAGAGTTCTCTCTACTACTTCTAGGCTTCCCCTTTGAAACTGGTTGCCCCAGCTCTCCCCCATCTCCCACCCACTCAATACTTGATACACCCTGACTAGACCAACACCACCGAGACTCAAGGCCTTACAACCTGTCCGTGACGTCACAGGTAGGAGGCGGTTGGCTTGTGGCGCGCGGACTTTGCTTTCTTCACGTGAACGCGTTTCTCCTGCCCTTGCGTTCCACCGCTACTCTTATATTACTTTTAACAAAATTTTATTAAGCACGACTGTTATGATAGTTGCTAACGAAATGTAACTACATTCACTTAAATCAGCAGAGGATATTATAGATTATTATACACATTGCAGTAGTTGTCAAGGTATATTCCGTACAAAGTTGTATTTATAAACATTTAAAAAAATTTTATATGAATAATTAAATAGTTTTCTTGACACACACACCGGAGCAAAAAATTTAGTGCTTTATTTTTTGATAAAAGCCACATCTGTAAACACTAAACCGATACAAATAATATACATGTATCAAGGGAAGTGAGAACAAACAAATTAAAAGTAACTTAAATGTTTCTCAAAGCACATGTTTAATTTATATGCTGGGTGTATATTATACTTTTGACAGTTCCTACAATTATAACGATTTCAGGGGGTGTAATTTAACTTGACATGAATTATAGAACACACGTATAAAATAGCAAATTATATAGCTTATATTAAGATACAATCATGAATTTGGCATGGCAAAATGTATTTGTGTAGCCTGTGTAAGTAAGGATTCTGCTGTCTTATATAAAATATCTATGCTAATATATGACTCAGAAATATTTTATGCATGTGGGCAATAGTGTTTTTGTCAATAGAGAGCTTTTTCATTAGAACAAAAACATAACCACTATAAGAAAACCTACGAATTCATAGTTTAATGCTTGGTACTTTTAA
The DNA here is from genome assembly GCF_032445375.1 of Bacillus rossius redtenbacheri. Taxonomy (NCBI): domain Eukaryota; kingdom Metazoa; phylum Arthropoda; class Insecta; order Phasmatodea; family Bacillidae; genus Bacillus; species Bacillus rossius. Next base: position 115,817,299 of record NC_086330.1, on the reverse strand, counting down.
GGCAGTGATCGAAATGGTCAATTGTTGTATATAAATTTTATTTAGTGTAATTAAACTCGGCCATCGTCAGTAAACATTTCGATACCTACATCTACAAATATACGTAAATGAACAAAGTTTATAAATGCTTCAAAATGAACTTGATGCTGAAGGTTTTTTAATTTAGTGAAAATGAGGTGGATCTAATTACTCAAGTTTTCCCGGACATGTAACAAAATTTGAATAGTGATCGGTGGTTGTACGCAAGAGCAATATTGGTGCCAAAAAATTTATATCGTTAATAAAATCTACACTTATATTTAAAGAGGTGCAAATGGAAATAGAGTATTTGTCAATAGATACAATCATGGATACAGAACAAATCACTTCATATCCTTCAGAGTTTTTAAATTCACTTGAACTTTCTAGTGTACCCTCACATAAACTTCAAATGAAACTAAATGTAGGCCTACAATATGAAATCTAGATGCTCCTCGACTATGTAATGGAACGAGGCTTCGGATAACACAGTTGGGGCAGAATTTTAATTAATTTTTTTTATTCTACAGTAAGTCCTCTATTTACGTCGTAACGATTTACGTCGTTTCGGATTAACGTCGCTAATGTTTGAGTACTCATGTTTCAATTTAAGTTTTCGCTGATTCACAATAACGTCGTTTACAATGACCGTAAATCTTTATTTTAACCAAAACACCGTACATATTTCTTTGTTTCCTTCGGTAGTTAATTTATGCTATGTAGCGTAAGCTACACGTTCACCGCCTTATCTTATCATACATCATGAGGGACGCTTCCTGCTCTCCGCTGCTCTCCGCGCGGTGATGCAATACTACCAGCCCGCCCGCTCGGTCACTCACGTATCTCGCTTGTAGAAGTGTTATCTACTTCCCGCAACGACACAGCATTTTCTCCTACCCCTTTTCGTCCAACTCCTTGGCACTTCAGTAGAGGTGTAAAAGTAACTAAAAAAAGTGTACCCATATGTATTCGTTACTATAACAATAGTACTCGTTACTTTCGTATCGTTACTCGTTACTTCTGATACCGCATAACATGCTATGTTATGTAACAGCAACGAATCGAGTCGTATTTCGTACGCGTACAGTATGACGTCGCGTAAATAATAATAAATTGAATATAAACAATTAAAAGTATTTGATAATTAACAGCTTTTGTTAACCAAGAAACAATAAAATCTCATTAGAGCAGCTTTATTATAATATCTCTTTTAAGATAAGAACAAAAAACGTGAAAATACGTGATAATAAAAAACAAAAACATACATATATATGATTTGTAAAAAATACTTTCTTACGTTGTTTTTGTTCCAATCTCAAACTTTGTCTACACACACAATACCTTTAATAAACAGTAAAAAACTTGGACGACGAATTTCCAAATTATACTTTTCTTAATAAACAAACATCGTTCTTTGTAACGAATAAGCGCGCGCATGCGTAAAACATACGAAAAATGCGAGTAACGAAATGCATTCGTGTGTAACGTTTCGTTACTCGTTACTAGATGCCGCACCCGTTACTCAGTAACGAATACATACGGTTTGCTACAGCTCTACACTTCAGTCGCTATGATATCATTGAGTTGGCCGGAGTTTTAAACGTGCCGTTGTTAACTTTATCGTGATTAAATGCGTTTGTAGTAGGCCTACAGTATCAGCTCACTGCAATTTATGATTTTTTCTTCATAAGATGTCTTCCAAACGACTATATATCTGTTTTTATATTTCAATCAATAAAGGTAATAAAGCAGCTGGTTAAATAACCATTCTATAAAGCTGAGAAGTACTAGTTGGACTTGTTTCCCACGCTGTGGGTTGTAATTTGCTGATAAAATTGCCCGTTGTCACGTCTGTATGCCAGCGCTTCCAGCCGACCTTGGGCCGTGGTCGGCCGGTGGCATGAAACATGGCTCATTTTGCGTCGTTTCTATTTACGTCGCGGTTTTCAGGAACGTAACCCCGATGTAAACCGAAGACTTACTGTACGTTAATACTTTGAACTTTTTTAATATGTTAGGATTAAATATTTTTTTTTGTAATAGTGAAACATATTTCAATAAAGCATGTTTTCAGTTTTTTCAGCTAAATAGAATGTTAGAATTTTTAAATACTGATGATTCCAGTCATGCAATAAAAAAAACAATTACCATATTATTTTATTTTCTTTGCAATTATCTTTGATATCTACTTAAGGACATAACGCGAGCGAAGCCGCGGGTAAAAGCTAGTGTAATAATCAACCCTAATTGCGTCTTCAAATAATTTTATTGAAAATTGAATCACATGACGGTTCATACAAAATATGCAGTTTTGGACATGGCGTAATATTATTTATTATTACTTATTAAGTGCGTTTTAATGGATAATTTTACTATGCGGAAGATAACGGTACAAAATCAAGCTTATTGTTGAATACTATTTTAACGTAATTCCATTTGTCTACGCATTTTGTATGTTTTATAGATTTCAAACTAGATTGATTAAAACACTTACGGATCAACAAATGGCAAAACCCCTTACTGAATATTAGCAATATTGGCAAACAAATACTGTAAAGAGTTAATGCACAACTTACCCTGGAATATTTTGTGGGTATGAAGTGTTCCCGTGGAATTGCATTCAACCACACATTTTTACTATTTTCACTGTCGGGAAATTTGAAGACGTGAACTGTCGGACCACAGTCATAATTTCCACGACATTGTGGAACACAACACTTGTACACCATGACACATTTATTATGCTCACTCGCGACGAAAGTATTTAGAAGTAACGTACAACGCGCCGCGGAAACACCCCTGCTACGGTCAAGGCAAGTAGCTGCACTGACCGTTACACATTCCTGAGCCTGCCCAAACAACCCTCCCTTGGCCTCTTACCCGTGACGTCACAGTCTTCGGGCGACAGGGTGGGAAGGCCTTGAGTCTCGGTGGTGTTGACTAGACCCCCTATCTGCCTACTGTCCTTTTAGTCTCTCCCAACCAACTTCTTTATATCACAGGACCATTTTTATATATAATCAGCACAATAAACACCCCAAAAATGTTTGAAGGTAAGTGCCAATTTTATCTTAGAAAGCTAAAAATTTTCAGGTGTCAATCTCGCAACTATTTACATTAAATATAAGACTACAATATGAAAGGAGCCGTCAAAAACAAAATTAATGTTAGCAAATAGCTGATATAAATTAAAGTTACTTGACCTCCAACACAATTACAGTTTATTTTGGGACTTTTTCATGATTTGTGACCAGCCCTTCAATTTCGTTGTTTTCATGATTTTCGTGACTTTCAAGACATGTATCTTTCCAACATTTATTTTCATGTCAACCCTTTCCAACCACTCTTCCAGTCTATCGTAATCCTCCTGTAACCTTCCCTCTTCTGCGTCACCATAAACCCCCTAAGTCATCCACCAAGGTATCATGCACCCTTTTATGCCCGCCCCTATATCATTCACCATAATGGCGAGAAGCAGTGGGCTGAGCACACTTCCCTCCTTGTACATCTGCATCCTGTTCTTAAGGAAATCACCCTCTACCTTCATTAATTTCACACGAGCATATTGTTGAAAGTTTTTTAAAGTCTATAAAAACATACATATATCTGCTGTCACACCAACCCCCTGCACCAAATCTCAAACGAGCCTGCCAGCTGTGTTTAGCATGAGCAGTCCCACTTGAAACCATGCTGTCTCTCATCAAGCCACTGCCCCTTTCCATTTTCAATCAAACAAACCAGGCATTATCCTTCTATGTAAGTCATTTTATGAGTTTGCTTCTTTCAGTTTAACTACAATATCAAGCACACTTTACTTTCATTAGATACACAACTTTACAAACACTATTTGTGTCACCCTACATTTCCCAGTTAAGGGCGCTGGAAGGCTAATGCAGTCACCCGAATACCACAGTGATTGTGGTGACAGTATCTTAGCTTATGGCCTACCACAGTTAAAATTGACAAATTTGTATGGTAATTTTGTTTTCTCACATGTATTCCTAATCTTATATACGTACATATAACTGATAACGTATTTTGTGTTTTGTTGTTTTGTATGCAGTTAGTATAAATGAAAATGGAAATCTAAAAACTACTAAACAGAAAACAATGATTTAGGTAGTGGATTTTTAAAATAAACCCTTATACATAGTGTTCAATCTTAATTATATTCTGAATAAATGATGTCGCTTAGATGCCACTCTCATGCGACATGGGTCGTGTATTCTATCCCAAACCTCTTTTTGACTCAATTTATGAGCACTGAGTTGTTACCATAAAACTGTTATGTAAAATCAAATCAAACACGTGATTTTCAAGTGATATCGCAAACTATTCTCTTGAGATTGTACGTGATCTAAATTGCATTAGTAACAGTTTAATTACTACATAAGAAATAGTGCATGGCTCGAACGTTATATCTTGTCAAATTTAGTACGAAATGCGTACTAATTTTTAATGATAAAGTATCTTAAACATTAAAATACTCTGTGGAAAGGAACACACAGTTAATTATCATATATGGTATTCAAAACCGATCAAAAAAATAAGTATATATTTGAATAAAAAAAATCCATCAAGAAGTATGCTGTTGATCAACAACTTGTTTGGAATCCCAGTTTTTCTGTGGATTTCCAAACATTTGTACATTTTTTTTAATACAGATGTTTTTAGTGACTACTTACCTTGCCTATTGCTACAAAGTTTTGTAGTTATATTACATGTAATTTTTTTTTTTTTTGGAAATAGCCAAACATATCTAAATGAAAACCTGAGTTATTTAAATTAAGACATTATACATTCTCATAATATACATATACTGGCATTTTGGTATTGAATCCCTAATATTGAGAATACAGTCTATGGAATTCTTCTAACAGCATTTTAATTTTTGTATGCTGTATATTTAGCCAGATGCTTTTGTAAACTTTTGTTTACAAAAGAAAACACACATTTAGGCAAATACTATTAGAATACTTTAACTGCAGACCTGCCAACATTCAAATTTAAAAAATCATGAGGTCCTCGATAAAAACTTTCAGGCCCATAAATACAGGTTAGATATAAAAAACAACAAATGAGAATCTTTAAATTTAAGTGACATACCTGTAGGTACATGTGTTACATGGTCTCTGCTTCAAAATTTATTTCAACAAATTATAGGTTGCAGATTTAATTTAGTTGAACATAATTTAGCACTGTCGTGTAGTGATCATGCAGGGCCGCAACTAAAAAAGATGTAAAATAACATTCTGCTCGTGTAACACTATTTTATCACTGTTCACAGCAAAATTAATTTTTTTATTGGAAGCAATACACTTCACGTGTTAGTTGTGTTTTTTTGTAGTGACATGTTTCACAATGTCTTTTCTTCCACTATGCGAGATAGAAAAATCAGCACGGCACACGCCACAAAATGCAAAATTGCTTCCTTTACGTGACTCAAGTATTGATGGAAACTCGTTACTGTAAGCTTTCGTAAAACTTGTTTTGTAACTTTTACAAACAAAATCTTGGGGCCCCGAAAAATCGTAGGAAACACTATTTTGGCGTGAGGGCGTGAGATGGACCTTAAAATCGTGAGTCTCACACCAAAATCGTGAGAGTTGGCAGGTCTGTAACTGTAATTTTTCTTGCATCACTCTAAACTGTAACCCGCCCTACGACGAACTCGGTCTGTCCTTTGCTCCGGCTAGTACTGGGTAAACATAAGACTGGTTTTGAGGTCAGATGCAATAAAAAAATTAAATTTAAATGGCCTCTCTTGTAACTTAACTGTATGGCTCGTTTTATATACGTTTGTTATTGTATCTCAATATCTGGCTCGCTTATATTTAATCATCGACTATACTGTGCCCTTAGCAGATAAAATTTCCTGGAACCGGCGTTTACGCTTCAGGTGCCAGAACTCTGTTAATTTGCCTTCGAGGCTAGATAAAGACTACAGTTCTCTCTCTTCGCACATTGTCCCTCAAGGAGGCTTGTTCGGTGCCCCCGGAGCTCACACGGTCCACCAACCAGCACTCCTCGACTATCCTAGGCCCCGCCCCCACAGCCATATTACGTGTTTGTGGTCAGTTTTATTGCGATGTTTGAATTTTTTTTATAATTTACATTAGTGCACTGTAACATATTTTTTTTTGATTCGATTAAAAATTTGTCAATTACTTAGAAGACGGTCAGGCAACCCTTCTGACCGTTAGGCGGGGTGGTTCTACAGCCCCTGAGTGCAGGCCAGCAGGAAATCCCTCGACAAAGGAGTTCCGTTAGGCCACACATAGTGCATAGTTTGATTTGTTACATTTAACATCTTAAATCTTACTTAAAACATAACAGTAATCAATTGATATATATATTATACAATTATAACAAAATATAAAATAAGTATAAGTAAAAACACAAAAGAGTAGTGAAAAAAATAAGAGGTTTCTGAATTCAAATTTGGACTGTATTTGTATTGTCTACAAAAAAAAAATACAAAAGAAATAACCCACAGAACGAATTGTTGATTGCTAAGAAGTTAAAATGCAATACAATGTACACAAAACTTGTAGCATTGCAGCATACAAGCCTTTTCTACTAATAAAATTGTAACTAAGAACAGGTTAGGTTGCCAGTATATTTTATTCTGAATTTATAATTATTTAATAATCATGTTTCTTCTGTCATCCTTTCAACTTTGTTTTGCTAGTTATATTTACCTAATATTATGTGTTATGAGTTGTTTCTATTGTTTATTTAAATTTGAATATTGTATTGTAATTATATATTACGTTTTTATTAGAATGCAGATGAGAAAAATACTGAAAGTGATTGGATTCGGTTGTGTCATCTTTTGGACAATAAAAAAACTCTCAAATGAAAAAGAAAGAAAATCTTTTTATTTCATTAACTCTTTCAGTGCTGCAATCGACTGTAGTCGATTGCTATCCTCTTAGTTTAAAGTGCTGTGATCGACAAATGTCGATTTGCAACTCTCAATTTAGTGCGAAATCGATTTTATTCCCGGCTTGGTTATTTTCGTCTGTAATAGCCTGCGATCTGTTGAGGAAACTGTCAACTACTTGAGTTAGTGTGCCGGTGGTTCAGTGGATAAAAAATAATTTTTTTCTTTGTTATAGACTATAACTTATAGTACTGATGATGTCACTGAATTGTTGCTGTGATATTTTTCTTCTTAGAATCTTTATCTTACAAAATTTTTTAATTTTTATAGCAAAAATGATGGCAAAATGACAAACTAAATATTTTTTATGTATTTTTATATGCGTTAAAAATATGTTTCTATTTAGTTTTTGTTAACATTTTGAAGAGAGATCGAGTAAAAGAAATACTATCCTGCGTAAAATAATTGTTTTTATTCCATTTTGTGGAAAAACAATAAGATACCAAATTTAAGCAAGAATATGCATGTCGAATTGCAAAATGATCAATATGGAGAAAATTTTTTTCAAAACAACTCATTGATATTGGTAATGGCAAAATTCCTGTAGACGTTTTGACTGGCTGCATTAATTTCCTTTCAATTTTTGTCAGTTTACTGAATCAAAAACCGAACTCTTTCAAAAGGTATTCCCAAATGCTGCTCAAAATTACAGAGATCATTTTTGGTTGAGCGAACGAGCTATATTAGCTACCAAAAACACAGATGTAAATAAAATAAATTTCAAAATTAAAAAAGAAATTGCCGGTGAATTAAGGACATACAAATCAGTCGATTGTGCAACTAACCAAGATGATATCAACTATCCACCAGAATTTTTGAACTCACTGGATTTGCCAGGATTGCTGCCTTATCTTAATTAAAAGTAGGATCGGTGATCATAATGTTGCGAAATATCAACAAACCACATCTTTGTAATGGCACACAGCTAGCGGTGAAAAAACTACTGAACAATTTGATCGAAGCAACCACTCTAAAGGGAAAATATACGGGAGATGATGTGATGATACCTCGCATCACAATGGTACTAACTGACATACCATTTGAATTTAAACGACTGCAATTTCCAGTGCAGCTTGCTTTCGCTAAAACCATAAATATATCCCAGGATCAGTCGTTGAGTCTTTGCGGCGTTAATCTTGAAAACCCATGCTTCTCTCATGGACAGTGTTATGTTGCCTGCTTCTGCGCTGGAAAACCTTCAGCTTTATTTATTTACGTGCCAGGTAATCAAACAAAATATATTGTGTACCATAAAGCATTAAAATGAAAATATCATTACATTATTACTAAAGTCTTGCAGTGTACGAAACAGAAAACTTAATTTTGTAAGTAATCATTAATTATTGAGACATTAAATCAATAAATAAAGTGATCACTCTGAAATACGTTATATTTAGGGACCCTTTTATTTTGCGAATGGTTGATTCACGAAATTTTTATACAAGCATATAGGGTCTACATACCAACAATTTATGTTATTTTTATGGTGTTGCAAACCGTTTATGCGTCGCGAAATACTGCAAAATTTCACGAAATTTGCCAGTTTTCTCGTTTTGCGCGAAATGGGGCTAAATTCCTCTCTTTCACAAAATTTCAACCGAAAAAGCCCATTTAAAATCACTATTTTTAAGATTTGCGCAAGAATATGTTTACAAGTCAAAGATAAAACTCCACACTACACGAAAATATTTTACAGAATGACGCCTAGGCAAATCATTTTTTCACTTTATAATTTGATAATATAAATAACTTAATATTTTAATGCCCTCTGGTTCAAGAAACAGGTTTATTACGTTTATTAACCTAACAATAACACAACTGTTTTGTTTCCATTTGTTAGCCAACGGGTTTCCTAATGGCCGTAGCAAGCCATAGACAAGAAAGTACATAAACACTTTATCATAGCGACGCCATGTTGAATTTTATTAATTTTTCGCTGTGAAATTTACTTTTTTCTTTCAAAACCCATTTGTACAGCAAAAAAATCTTTATTTTCTAGAACATTCACAATATATCTGAAGTCAATACCGAATTACGGTAATTTACAAAAATAACATATTTTACCAACATGGCATCCTTCCATACAAAATGACGTCCTTGATGTATTGTGAACAAAACTTACACAATTTATCTCGTCTTGTCTGAGACGTTCGGAGAAACAGATTTATCATCTTTGGCTCAGAAACTCTGGGCTTGTTTGTTTTGAAGTTGCTTATAGTTGAATACGCACTTTTTATATATATTTTTTTAAATGTAAAAGTGGTTTTAAGTCTTACTCTTGAATTTATATGTTCATACATTTATCTGAAACAGTAATTTATCTAGTATTTTTCCCTCAAATGAAGCATGTAATTTAAACAACAGTTATGTATACAATTGCAATTCGCCATATCTAAACGTTTTACAAGCGTTTAAATCATGCCGCAAATTGTATTAATTCACAACCGTCAGCAGGAATTTGCAACTGACAGATTTTATGTATTTGATGCAAAGAAAAAAATAATGATGTGCAAATTTTGCAACTTCCCAACAAGGGTTTATATTAATATTACAATTTTAAATGTGTAAATGTTCCAGTGTTTAAAATAGCAAGATGTTTTCAATATTATCTCATAATGAAAGTTCAAATTTAACAGTTAAGTTATTTTCACTGTTCCGGTATTCTTTTCCCCCCCTCCATAAATGTACTACGTGTTAAGTGAAACAAATTTTATTTACAGCTTTATTAAAATTTTGACTTTTTACACCGCTTCCACTGGTTTTATTACACTGCTCTGGCTAGTTTTTTTGCACCGCTATTGGTAGTTTTTATTTACCATTTTTCAGGGTCCCTAGTTATATTTATTTTTTCTATTGAACTGTAACAGGCCAATGACTTTTGACAGAACAAAGTCTGTCGGGGCAGCTAGTAATGAATAAAATTTCATTTGTTTGGCCTAAATATATAAATCATAGCAGATCAGAAATATTTTTTTACATGCAAAGGCAAGCATTTGAACGACAGCAAAGCACTGTTAAGTGGATGAGTCACTTTTCAGGTCATAATTAGAGATTTACGTTAAAATTTGTCAAACTTCAGAATTTTTAGTGTGTGTATATTTACAAAGTGAAAAATAACTGTCTCAAGTAATTTTTTTTACATAATTAGCTCCCAATAGTACATTTTTAACGATTTTGGTCAGTAAAAATAAGTAGAATTAAAATTGATTACTGAACTTAACCTTTTTAAAGTTTAAATGTAATGATACTGGCTACTTCATGATATGGTTTTAATTTAGTTGAGAAATTTTTTTATAATTGAACTATTTTCAGTCTTTCAAAATTCTTTAATTTTTGAGAATTTTGACAGCTAAATGAAATAAACTATATGGTTATGAAAGAAATTAAAACTAGGGCTGTACGGGATAGGTAATTTTGGTTCGGGAAAAATTTGGGCAGGAAGCTATGATTTCCCTTGGGAAATGGGGCGGGAACGGGAATTATTTAAAATTGCAATATGTATCCAAGCAAAATTATTTATTTCAAAAATGGGCTATCAAAACCATATCATTTAAACTTTTAAAAGCCATAGTATTATAATTAAAATAATGAAAAATAAACAATACTATTAAATGCCTCCATTTACGTGAATGAGCACCAGTTCCTCTATATGTTCTGAGGAAACGGACATACGCTTGAGGGATAAAATGTTCCCAGCAGAAAAAAACACACGTTCACTTGCGTTTCTGTTGCAGGGATGCCTAAATACTGCATTGCAACTTTACACACATTAGGGAACGCATCTTTTCCTTTTTCTCTCCACCACTTTAGGGGATCATCACTTCTTTGTAACATGCATACTGAAATAGCAATTAGTTTCTGATGACATGATCTGGTTACATGATTCGCTCTTAGCAAGTTCGTCAAAAACACTCCAGAGAGAAGTAGAACTCTGTGCCAACTCACTGGTACCTGTAGCTATTACTGAAAGAAAAAGAAACACCACATACTTACACAATGCTATAGTGGCTTTTGTATAAATAAAATTACTAGACCTACAAATAAATTAAACAATACCTGGTTGTGCCGTTGCCTGTGTGATTTCTTTTACTTTTTTATCCAGGTGGTTACGTGCCAAAAGTTTTTCTTCTGTTGGAATTACAACAGCCTTAAACCTCGGGTCTACTAACATTGCAGTATAGTATGGATATTTTCGATCGTAGCATGGAAATCGTGCTTGGAGAGCCAGAAGTACCTCAATTGCAAACTCCCGTCCCTGTTTTGCATTGGTGTTGATGTAGGCCTTCAGATATATTTTTAGAGAAAAAATGACCGGAATGACCATTGATGCTGATGGTGAACTATCACCACAAAGTTGGGTTGTAGCATCATACAATGGTTGCAATATATTAATGTAAGAGTCACACCTGTAGTAACGTAAACTAAATAAAGTTTACACGATTCGCTTTACTTTTAATTCCGTCTAAACTTGTCTCACGGTTTGCTATAAAATGGAGCGCTAATGCAACGTTAATTGCAGGAAATGCTTAGCATAAAATGGGAAAACAACGCATTAAAACTATAGGGAAAATGACAGTGCAAGTAAAAAAAAATACGTTAATTACGCAAATTCGTATATCTTGGGTACGTAAAAATGATGTTCTACTGTAATCACAAAAAACTGGTATGTTCTGTTACGAAGACACCTAAAGATAGGTTACGCAGTGATTTTATCGGAAAAATTATCAATATACAGTTTCGGGAAATATTACTTTCCCGAATTATTTTGGGAAAAATTCATTCCCGAAATTTCCCGAAAAATCCGGATCCCGCCCAGCTCTAACTAAAACCATACAGCCCCAATTAAGTAATCAGTAGTGGCATTGCCTTTATGCATAAAAAGTTTCAGTTCAGTAATACGTTTCATAATTATTTTTACTACCCAAAATCTTAAACCATGTTACTTTGGCAATTAACTATGCAAACATTATGCAATATATTTACTTTTCAGTTTGTGAAAGTTAAGCCATTAAAAATCTACAAGTTTAAAAGCTTTGTTAACATTCCTTTAAAATTATGACTTGAAATGGGATACACCCTCTTAATACTTACATTTGATAGAAAATAAATAACTTTTTTAGATATTGCACCGTTTCCTAATTTTGAATTGTCTTTTCATGCTGTCACATTGTACTTCGAACATGTACAGTGGTTCAAGAACCTGTAAACCACGAGGAATACGTGGGTCAGCGATACTACCCTGGAATGTGGGGGCAACAAGCTGGGCTCACACAGCTAGCCGGCAGTGTGACAACAGCGCGACCCAGGAGACCGGGCCGTGTCGAGCCGCACTGGCTGCAGACGCAATAACACCAGACACTGTGGCACCTTCAGTGCTGCGGGCTGCGTCCGATATATTCTCAGAATGCCAGGCGCAAAAAATACACGCACTGCTTGGATACTACAAATCTGCTTCAATTTTATTACAATCCAACATTTTGATATAGATTTAACCATGGAGTTTTTACAATCTAACGAAAAATGATATAATTACATGCCTGCACACTTTTTTCGTATCAATTTATGAGCAATACCAACTAATTACTACAATAGATTAGATACTTCAGTTATACCAAATTTTATCGACATATCTTGTCTCTTGTAGGATCCAAGATTGAAAAATATCAATTTTGATAGCCATTTATCTAAAAATTAAATGCCTAAATAATCTTAAATTTGGTACAAGAGATGCTCTCCGTAGGATGAATAAATGTCATAAAGAAAAAGAGAAAAATTTTTTTTGCGAGCAGCAATGCTAACTTAAACAATGCTAAGATATCTAATTATTTTATTCAGAATTTTCCAACCTATAAAGTAAAAAAAAATCATATTTAATTTCTACTCATGCAAAAGGATTGTAAATGTATCATTTGTATAATAAACTAACTTAATTTAGGAAATGTTACACAATTCGCACAGTTAAGGCTCAAAGTATTATGAAATATAGATCAAAGTGCTTACCATCTGCCACAATAATAGTATCACCAAGAAAATGTTAAATACAAACAAGTCATAGTAGCATTAGTAATATCACTCACTTTACACATTCTGCTGAATAACTTATGCAGTTTCATTTACTCCATCCTCATCATCTTCTTCTTCCTCATCATCTATATCTTCTACCTCCTCTTCCTCTTCCTCTTCATCTAAATAATCCTCTACCTCCTCCTCATCTTCTCCCTCTCCTTCATTCTCAGCTTGCTGAGGCTCTTTCTCTTCACTGGACTTCTCCTTCTCCTTTATCTCTCCTCTGAAATACAATTGCCATGGCAGTCAAATTGATTTAAATGCAAACAGTCTATGAAAATAACCAACTCAAGCCTTGCCTAGTAATGATAACTAACATATTAAACAATAATTAAGAGAAATAGGTAATCTATTTAAAAAGAAAAATTTGTCATTTATATTTTTTGCATACAAATATAGTGATTATTATATAATTCATCAAAGGCAGGTTATCTTATGAACTGCAAAATACCCAATAATTCTACACATGCATTTACTTTTACAATAACCACAAAACCAAAACCAAAATCTAATATCAGTTTGTGAAATGACATAATTAGTATTTTGCCCTTAACTCCAATTATTTACACACATTAGTTATTTGTGAATCACGTGCCCATTCAGCATTATTATAAACAGGTCTACAGCAAATTTATTCTAGAATATAACACTTTTATTCATGTTCAAAAATGTTAACATTGATTTTGAGTCGTGAGTCACAACGTTTTAAGTGTCATAGATAAACGAAGCAAGTAAGCTACTACTGTGTGAACATGGTGGTAAATTGATTGAATCTGAACAATGTTTCAACTAACATTTTGTCCATTGCACAACAGTACCATATTTTTTGTTAATGTCTACGGCCATAGACAATTCCCCCCCCCCCCCCCCCCCCCCCCCAATAACATAAAGGATATACAACAAACAAGTAATAGATTCTTACACTTTTAACATGTAAATTAGTCACACTGTCGACAGTGGATAAGATTTGTTCACTACAGTTTCATGACAAGAGTGAAATAACTTGATTATTTGTGTTGTTACAAATGCTAAATAAAGAGCTCATTTACTGCATGTTTTTACATCACTGTTAATAGTTTAAAACAATTTTGGCACAATCACATGTATGATAACGCAATAAATTCAAGAAACAGGAATAGTAATTTCTCACCAGAAAATTTCTGGAAACATATTATTTTTTCCTGAAAAATCAATGAACCTCCCTCTCTACCATTCAGTAATTTTTTAAAACTTAATAACTGAAGAGAAACACATAAAAAAAACAATATAACTTAAAATAAAGGTTTTTCCCCCCATTATTTTTAAATACTATAATATTTGAGAGTTTGGGGAGCTTATACAGAGATACACTGTTTGACAGTGTAAGGACTGAACAACTGTAGCTGGCCGGCGAGACAACTTGTACACAAGCTCTAGCAATCAGTGCAATGTAGAGCAAATGCTTATGTTCTTTTTTTTTACAAATGAGGGATCAGATCACACCCAGCTACCTTCCCCCAGACGCAGAAGCACTTCCTGCCAACACCTACTGCTTCCACAAGCCCTTTGTACCAAATCAAGGTTACAGACTTGATAGCTACAGCCACTTCCTCCCCTCCCGCAACAACCTTCCTTCTCAAAGCAGGCATCATCAGCTGTACAAGTTCAGTGCTGACAATCTGCATTAAACAGATGCAATTTCTGATTGCAAATCACATCTCACATGACAGTTATAAAAAGTGGTACCCATTTACAACATATGACGTTTGTCTACGAACACTACCAACCATAGAAGAACAGAGGCAGAAGGATACATAGACCATTGGTTAGATAACGATTATGCATTGCTCTTTATCCCATAATAGCAAAATAAAAATTATCTTTTATCTTCACTCTTTGGTAGAAAAAATGGAAGACAGTTCTGTTCATTTTCATAGAATGATCACTCAGTTAGTGCAAAATGTTGAAAATACTTAGGTTAAAATATCAACTTTCTTTACATACAATATTTAATAATTTTAATTAAATTTTGTATGCCATTTCCTTTAGAAGATGAAAATTTGGTAAAAATTAATAAAAGTAATTGTGTAAAAACCTCTGAATATTTAAGTAAATTAAACACACTCAAGAAATTATATTATCTAAAATAAATTGCCAAAACCAAATGTATCAACATTCATTAAATAGAAAAAAAACTATTAGATGCAGTATTTGTTCAAAACTGTTATAGTTAAAAAAAAAACTAAAATATTGACTAAAACATACTGGTCTTAAGAGAACCTCAATTTAACAGGTATCTATAGTCAATTCATAAGACATGACATTTATAGATTAATATCTTAATTTTATCTTAGTAATTATGCACATTTCTTTGATAGTCAAACTATTTGTACAAAAACTGTGTTCTATACTTAATAAATTTTTTTAAATATATGGATATGGATTTATGTAAGGATTTGATGAATTTGCACCAGTGTATCTATGCTCATATTATGTGGTGTGTTCAAGTACACCAACCCCTAGAAGTACCGTGTTTTATCGCATAATCGTCGCACCGTTATTTTAGGACATAAAAATTTGGAGAAAACAATTTTCTCGCATAAACGCCACATGATGTTTTAAGATTCCGAGTGCTTTGTGTAGGTAGTTTTTCCATATAAAACAATGAATTTTAAAGTTTAAATCTAATATTCATTCGGATGTTACCGCTTACTTATTTAATTAACAGAAATACAAAGTTGTCTGATGTGTCAATTTTCATTTAAAGACATTTTCAAACGTTATAACTTTTATCTGTGTACAGCTTACAAAAATGTAGCCAGTGCTAGTTAGCATCATTCACGTTTGGTCATGTTGATTCCTGTATAGAGTGCACACACATAGTCAAATATTGATACAGATAGCTCATCGATTGCATGCAATGCACATGCTCTGTCTGGTGCTGATTAAATTTGATAGCCCACACTTTCTCGTGGTGTGTACTACGATAGTTATGCACACCAACTCACGTTCGCATCACAGTTTTAGTTTTTCTATTTAAAGTTGAACAAAATGTCCGTTGCATGACTTATTAATTTAAATTTTTAGCGTGCTTTTGTGTACTCTACTTTTTAAATGAACGTACTTTCCTTGAACAGGTTTTGTTTTTATGAACTTAACCTATCAAAAAAAATGCTTTTTTCACAAAATCATCGCACCCCTACTTTTCAAACAACTTGATTTTAGTATAAACTGTGCGACAATTATACGATAAAACACGGTAATGCTCTTAATTCATTCCAGGAAAACAGAGCACTTCAATACAGTGCTAATGAATAATTTTTTATAATAGTGCATGTTAATCAAATAATTTGGTTTCCTATCGGGAAAGTGTGCCTGACTACCTTTATAATCAAGACGCTGCTCCCGTTAAAATTACAGTAAAAATACATGCCTAATACATTTGAAGTACATTTCATAACTGTTGAATAACATTCTGAGATTAAAGAACCAAAAATTAAATTTTAAAACTTTACTTACCACATTGTTCACATAATAGGGCTTGGGCATAACATTTATTAGTAAGCACTAACAACATTCTGAGTTAATAAATAATGTTATTAAAATAGGAGATACATTTCAAAAGGTCTAATAAAATTTAAAAAAGCATAAACTACATTTTATAATATAAGAAAGATTGTTTTTTTCTGTTAATGTAATTACCAAATGATGTTTATTTAATGTGTGTCTGCCATGATTTGCCACCAGCGCATCCTAATAATAAACATAGAGGTAAAAAAGCACTCAAAAATGGCAAAAGTAGGGCCATGCAAATTTCCAGATCGTGAAAAAAATGACAAAAAACGTGAAAGAACTATGAAATTTGATTTTCCTGCAAAAAACACGAAAATATCTGTTAATTCCTGTGTTAGAACAGACAATGCCTACTAGAACCATATTGCTATGAAAATAAAATGCAATTTGTTTTATCACTGTAAAAATGGCAAAAAATGGCAACAGTACCTACTTACTTAATTACTTAAATAATTAAACTGAACTTTTTGCCATAAATTCTTGCGGTACGGGATGATGTTTAAAATCCAAAAGGTATTTTTTCCCCACGTAGATACGTTAGTAAAACGGTGCTGATTGAGTCATTTTTTCTGAACTCATAACTGTTTCGTAACTATAATAACGCATAATGCAGTAAAATAACGATAGTGGTGACATATTTTATTGACAAAATCACGGGTCATCTTCTTTGTTTATGTTGAAAACTAGACCATAGGCCCACAGACCTACAGCGCACAACAGTTCCGAGGTATTCCAAAGTTTGGCGATCGCTCGTGAAATAAAACACCATATTGCAAGGATATATATATACACACACACACACACACATGCATATATTACGATCATAGAGTATTATAAATTACCCCAAACATAATCCATCACCTTTCACTTTGGTAAACTTCAAAATAGATTGTGGTGGGGCTTCATATCCTGTGAACTGAAGATTATCTAATAGAGCCCAATGTTTTCAAGAAGGCAATATCACCATTTCAAAATGGCACCGTTGGCAATATCACCATTTCAAAATGGCACCGTTAAGAGATTTTTGAGTGTTTACAACGAACACAACACATTCTTTGTCATAATATTTCCAATGCGTTGATCTGCACACGTGAACGTATCTTTTAATGTCGGTAATTGTTAGTTCAAAATGGCTAAATTTCTAACATTACATGAACGTGTGAAGGCATTTAAAAGTATTGGATTTTTTATTTTTGATGAAGGTAGTAAAATAATGATGTGCAAGTATTGTGATAGTTGTGTTGTTACGTTGTATGTGTGGCCCGGCTACGCACACAGAGAAACGTAACAAAACAAAGACAAACAAGGTTCTTTAGGAATTTTTCATTATGATGGTTGCGTTCTACGTTATTTGGAAATAAAAGAGTTTATTAAATTACCTTTGTTTATTTCTTTCAAAAAAAAATGTTTTTCTCATCGTTACATGGCCTCAGTGCACAATTTTACAAATGAATTTAGTTAGAAAACTTCGTTACTTGCACAGTTTTTTGTCTTTCCTTATACAAATTTTTTTACGATGTCTTTGAATTTTGATAGGATGAGGTCCAAATACATACCACAACACCATACATCTTGCCGTTGATGGTCGAGGAGTCTTGTCACTCGCCAAAAAAAATATACTTTAGTAATGTCCCTTGGCTAACTACATAACTCAAGGTACCGTCGATCGCAGACCGTAATCACACGAAGTTGGGCCGATGCCGACGCCTAGGGCCTAAATTTCTAATTAATTAGTCCGAAAAAATAAAGAACTTAAGTTGAAAAAATACGGCCTGGCCCCAGCCCCTAGGCGTTAAATTGTCCCTTAGTGACTTTCCATTCTGTGTCGTGACTTGCAGATGACGCGACCGGGTTCGGCAACGATCGAGCAACAAGTGACTTGGTCGACGAGATTACTTTCCCTTGTAAAGGTGAAGACAAGGGAGGCAACCCCGTGGGCCAACTGACCAATCAGAGTACAGAATTCAGAAACATGACCATGCAAGGAAATTCGGAAGGGCGCATCATTCCATGCCAGGTCTCGCCCTGATTGGCTGGCTAGTGGTAGCCTCCAGAGAACCTACCACACGGTCGCTACAGCTGTGCGTCCACGTGACGCGTAAATCCCAAACATGCATTTAAAATCATAGCTGCCAACCTCAAATCACACCCATCAGTAATGACAATTATATGAAGAAAAAAAAGTACGCGTAAATAATGCACGATAAATGTTTCCTGGGGAATTATGACACATACAAGATAAAACAAGGAAAATAAAATGCAAAAAAAAATGAAAAATATAGGCCTATAGGTATATATGAATACAATGCAAATTAATGAATAAAAAAAACTATTTGAACAATACATTCATCTGAATATGTAAGAAATGTCAATAATTTTACTGGAAAGTTTGAACCTTCAATTCAAAGTATTCAAAGTTACAAACTTGTGAACAACTGTCTTTTTATTTGCTTCTTTTATCCTGGTTGGATTAGAACTTCCTTGTAAACAAACAACAGAAGACAAACAAAAGAACTTGTAAACAATAACTCTGCGTTCGTTACTTTCGTTTCTTCAGATGTAGCGAAAAAAACGACGATATAGATATATTAATCGTCATGGCTATAAAATGTTCCGCATGTTTCTTTGATTCAATATGCCGTTTACAGTCATCCCTTCCACCATGTGCAATCGAAAAGTCACACGTGCATACATTACAAAACGCGTGGTGTTCCAAAACATTTGAAGACGACAAGCATGGCCATTCTTTTGAATAGTTTAAGTCGAAAGTTCTGAAGAATTGCGTTCTTTTTTTCCCCCCAGAAACACTTGTTGTCACACGCTTCATTTCTACAACCGGCACTGAAGAACAAAACACTATCGAAAAACATTAAAAAAAATTTCACGTCTGTAGAAAGACAAAAACACTATGATGAAAAAAATGGCTTTCAAAAAAAATTAAAACACAGGTTAGCCAAAGTACCGTGCAAAAATTATCGTGATGTAAGTAGCCGAAAAACGAAAAGTCCGAGAATATGTACTAGTTTTGTCGTACAACGGACGTAATACCATCCCATTACTATTTGAAAACACGAGAATTAATCTACTAATTTCAATAGTACATGCGCACACATACTAGTTCCGTTATTTGCGCAACCACGCGATGTATTCGAACTGCGTTCACGAAACCGCACAGCAGAAACTGAATTTTTTCCGTCTCCGTGCAGCACAACGCCTCGTTTCCGTAATACACCAGCGATGTTCCGTAATTCCGTAATTCGGTGTTAAATCCGTAATAATTACGGAAAATCCGTAATGGTTGGCAGCTATGCATTTACAAGGTGAAAAATAACTTTCTGGCGCCAGGGTGTCGCGCCTGTCCGCTCCTCCTGTACCTTCCAGACTATTCTCGAAATATTACACTAGCAATATCCAATAGAAGTGAAAATTACCCAACAAATTTAAATACAATGTTCAAAATTTAGTAATCAAAGTTGAAATTCATACCGTACTACAAATTTTAGTTTAAAAATGATGTCCTGTAAAATTATAGTCTACACTGCTTTAAACAAAACAATTACTGAAATTAATTATCAAATATCAAAATTAATTATTATGGACTGGAATTAACCCTCAAATTAATTATTAAGTATCTCAAGGAAATAAGTATTTTAAGGCTTTCCATGAAATTTAACCAAAGTAATTAATAACAATTCTTAACAGATCTGAACAATTATCCTTATCTACTTATAAAATAATTATTATCATTCATATCAAAGTTATTCTTAATCAATATTCTTATGACCCAAAAAAAATATATGTACATCACAAATCCTCATTGTGCAATGCTACAGTGTGGATTGGCTGCGGAAAGACACTTGCAAGAAGCATGTTCTGGGAGTCCCATAAACAGAAAAAAATCACACTTGAAAACTTATTCAACCCCAAAGGAGTTGAGCATTATTAGTGCACTGGATCGTGAGCAGAGCAGTAGGGAAAACAAACAAGAATTTATTGTGGACTTCACGAACATGTTAGATGCCAACATACCACTGGAAAAGGCAGATAACGACTCTGTCCGTGTTGGCTTCAAAAATATGTACCTGGTAAGTAGGCCTAGCTATACATTTAGTGTAACTGTGCTGAGACTAAATTATTAAAATATTTGCCTTAATCTAAACTGTTCATACCATAAAAATGATTATTTATAGAAAATTAAATGCCCTAACTTTATATTTATTCTATTTTTAATTACATGTGCTGGAGATATTCCAACTGCTCGGGTATCACGATATATATATATATATTATATATATATATATATATATATATATATATATATATATATATATATATCCCCAAAATTGGCCAAATATGATATGGTGAAGAAAGCTTTGGAAAACCAGAAAGCTGCTCTTCTATTTGATGAAACTATGGACAAAAAAGGACGATGCGTTTTCATTATTTTAATTTGTGTTTTCGCAAGTACCAGTGACTAAACGTTGTTTGTGGGTGGTGTAAAAGAACTGTACTGTGCAAATGGCACAGAATGCTCCCGTGCAATATTGTCAATTGTTGCACAACTCAACATAAAATTTGAAAATATAGTTGCTGTGAGTGATTCTGCACAATATATGACCAAGTGTAAAGACACTTTAAAGGTTGTATTTTGTGAGAAAATGGTTCATGTTAAGTACTGGGCGCACAAACTTAATCTCATCACAAGTTTGTGGAGGCTCTCTCTGTCAGAGCTAAATACATTTGATAGTAATGTCAAACACGTATTTTTGAATTCAAGGAAATGAAAGCACACATACACCACACATCTGAAAAAAAAAAGTACCCAGAACAAAAAAAGATGTCTAACTATTACCAGCACCAGTTTTGACCAGGTGGAATTCCTGGTTCCATTCCGTTGAATATATTGAGGAATACATTAATGATCTAATGGAATTTCTTAAAGGAGAAGATAGTGGTGTTTCGACAGACTATTTTAAGAACTTGAGTGACTGCCAGCTTGCAATAATTCTGTGCTCTGCTGAATTTCTCGTGGACCATGGCAAGAAACTCAAAGAAAACATCCTGGATCTTGAAGGTTGTACTTACTCTAAGTCATAAAATCTATTCAAAGTTGTATGACTTAGAGAATAACTTCTTATTGGTTAGCAGAGGAATTTTTGGAGACAACATCTGCTGCCCTTTCAAAACTCTCTCTTCAAATGTCAAGCAAAGTCAGATGAAAGATGAATTGAAGAGTGAAGTTACAAAACCTTAGGGAAAAAGATGCTGCTAAAGAGTTCTTTAGCACTGTTGGGAAACTGTTTGCTGCTCGAAACATTGTGAGCAATAATGTTCATGAGAAACTGTTCACAGCTGCTAAAGATCTTCCTCTTATCAACTCTGTTACAAAGAAGGAATTTATAGAAGGTTATCTTGCACTTCAGATGCAAGTTTCCAATGTTTTGAAAGAAGGGCTCACTACTGACATCTGCCAGATTTTGCTAGGATTTCAAAGTGAACATGGCAACTTTGTGTCACAAACTTTAGCAATGCTGTGGATACCAGTTTTAAATGTGGACAGTGAAAGAGCATTTTCGTTGTATGGCCAGATATTTTCTGACCTGCGTGCATTGAAATTATGATTTCAAGATATTTCAATGAACATCCTTAATTGTACCACTATTTTGATCTGTTTTGTAACATATATTTTTTTCATTTACTGCAAGCCATGTGCACTAAAGTGACTAAAATAAATACAAAATACATTAGATACTAAATTGCTTTGATTTATTATGCTATTGTATGTATTCACGTAAGAAATACAGGGAGAAAACAATTTTAAAAATAAACCTGTTTTGCAGGTAATTATTACCGATTGTTAACATCGCTATACGGTTTTTTGGACGTAATTTTATACCGCTTTTATCTACTTATCACGAAATTTCTAATTTTTATTTACCACTTTCGGGTGGCCTGAGGCATAAGTGATGCTGTTTGTAGGCATGGAGTGTAGGTTTTCAACTAAGCTCTTTTCAACTTGCTAGACAAACATATAATTCCCGATGGCTTTCAAAAATTCAATGGTTTCTTGCACTAAAATGTAGTTTGTTTTAATGAATGTGTGTCATTACAGCGCAGTGTTTTCCTAACCACAAATACCTAGAATACATTTAAGGAAACAGTATAGGTCTACACCTACTATGTGCTTGTTCCCCTCTATTCTGGTAATCAATGTGCACCCATTATTATTTTTTTACAGAGAGTTGTTAAAAATATAATTTATAAAGCAGATAAGGATAAACAGAGGGGGGGGACAAGTCTTTTAACCAGTCGTACTTCAGCTGCTCTTTTTACCCCCCTATCCCTCCCGTAAAGAGTGGATACTGGCATATTTGGGAGGAGAAAAGTATCAGTGGCAAAATAAGTGGTGAAAGGAGGCCAAATACATGGTTTACAAGTCTATTTTACATGAAAATAGTCTAAAATATGTAGACATATAAAAAAAAATACAAGCAGTTATAAAATTACATTCCACATGCTGTTTAAACTGTAAGAAGTCACTATCATACCTGCCAACTTTGGCCAGTCAAAAAAGCGGGAGGTTTTTTAGTGGAGTGTAAACAATGCTTGTTGCCACTAATAAGGGGGGGGGGGGAAGTGTGTAGTGGTGAAATTTTGTTTATTTTGACGGAAAAATCACTACACAAAGAACAAAATGCAGCATGTTCACCTTTCCTCGATTGCAAAATGCACGTAAATTCGTCACTAAATGTCTTTTTGTACACAGCAAGATACTTCACTGTAGGCCATTTCTATTAAACCCCTATTGCGGAGTAGGCCTACAACAAAACGCGTACAAAATACTCATCACGCAACTGCTTCCACAAAATAATATTTTTATGAATACACCGTTGAATAAATTCGAAGACTACTATAATGCTACCTCTACACTTATTCTGTGAGCACAGACGCGAACAAAGGCGAATTTGTTCGGGGACGAAAAAACAATTCACACATAGCCTACCAACAAACCGAAGCGAATTTAGGCACGAATGTAAACAGTGGTATCATAAACTCATTATTAATCCAGTCCGTCTTTATTTCAAAACACCACCGAAAACACAATTTACAATGTTGACAAAACACGCCATTTTGGAAAACAAACCTTTTTCTGGTTGGCTAACAAACACCAATGACGAACGTGTACCAAAACAGCTCCCATAATTATCGTCAATAACTACGTTTCTTTCTTAGATGTACGCTTAACCAAGAGTTTTAGCAGACAATTGTGGGCATTTAAGCTATTAAAATAACTACACGTTATGGTACGAACCGTAGTTACTATACAATTGTACGGAATAATGGTACAAACATATTAAATCTATAAATTTATTGCATTAAAAACTTCAAGAGAAACAGAACCAAAAAACGGGAGATTTTAATGACAAATCGGGAGGGCGGGAGAATGAGTATAAAATCGGGAGTCTCCCGCCTAAAGCGGGAGGGTTGGCAGGTATGCACTATTCACACACTCATAGGAATAACAGTGTGTATGCAATGCGGGCAAGATTACACCACATGATAAACTATAATGTGCAGTAGATAATATTTGCTATGGTAGAGACAGTCGCAAAGTTCAAGCATCCAAACGCTGTGAAGGGTGGGAGGTGGCAAGACGGGCAGTGGGGCATGGTGTGGTTGGTGGGTGGGCGGGCAAGCGACTGACTGGCCGCGGGCTAGTGAGATGGCCGACAGGCATTCCATTTTCACATGCTGTGGTGGGGGTTATTTTTTTGTTGCATTATTAATGATTTTTTATTTATTAAAACCCAATACACACAAAAAATACCAGATTTATTTGGTTCAAAAGTAAAAAAAATATTTTTTGGAGGAGGGGGAGGGGAAACCAAAATAGGCCACCCACAATTTTTCGAATACTATCCGTGGAACCGTGAGCATACGTAAAGTTGGGGTTCTAGTGTCAATTACTGTAAAACTCGCGTAAGACATTCCTGCATAATATGTTTTCCCGCTTATTAAGTTCACAAAATTATTCACTTGATCACTTCCATATATCCCTATGTTAATTTTCCCAGTCATAACGTTTGCGTTGATGCTTCCCGCATATAATTTTCAGCGTTTGTGGGAAAAAATAAAATGTTTATCTTTTAAACTCTATTTATAATTAATTTTTTTGGAAAATTAACTTATTTCCAAAAATAACAAAATAATTTGAACTTGCACAAGACCATCAAAACATTTAGTTTTATTTTCGACCAATCATCTGCTTGCATTCGTATAGACTGTGAGGCTATTCCATCTGCACGCCTTTTTTCCTATTCAAGTTATAATACACAACGAATATGCAGCAAACCATATTTACCAGCAGCTATTACTCGTTTTTTATGTTTGCAATCTTTTTAAGGTGTGATTTTAAGGTTATCAAGCATAATAAATGTTGTGTTGTGGCAAACAGTGCATAATGGCATCTACAAAAAGTAGAGGACCCATTAAACGCAAGGTGTTATAGTTTGAAGAAAAACTGAAAATAATATCAGAAGTTGATGCGAATCCTATGATACCAGAATGAGTAAGGCAAAAAAAAATTGGGATACCGCCATCTACTTTGAAATGAATCGTGACGAAGCTAAACCAACTTTTGGCTATTAACGTTTCGTCAAAGTGTAAAAAAATGAAGATTGGTAAATAAGAAGAAGTTAAAATTTTACTCTTGGTGAGGTTTAAAGAATAGGGCACTTAGAATTCTGACGAACGGCCCAATTTTACGTCAGAAAGCTGAACAAATAGCACAAAACCTAAGTGTTAAATTTCATGCTTCGAATGGCTGGCTCGACAGATTTAAGAACAGAGTAGGAATTGTCTATAAAACTGTAAGTGGGGAATCAGAGTGTGTGTGATGATACTGTCCAGAGTTGGATAAACACAATGATGCCTGCAATTATAAAGGACTTTGAACCAAAAAATGTATTCAATGTCGATTAATGTGATCTGTTTTTCAACATGCATCCAGACAAAACCTTGTTTGAAAGGTGAAACATGCCATGGAGGCAACGAGTAAGGAACGAGTCACAATGTTATTGGGTACCAACATGGATGGCACTTAAAAGTTACCATTGCTGGTAATTGGGAAACAATAACAATAATAATAATAATAATAATAATAAACTGTGTCTTAACATAAAGATATTACCGTGAAAGCATGCAAACAACAAGTCTACGTGGATGACAGGCAGCATTTTTTAAGACTATGTGAGAGTGTTGGATGCAAAAATCAGAAGATTTTCCTTTTCATGGATCACTGCCCTGCTCATCCAACCATAGAAATATCCAGATTGAAATTTTCCCACCAATTTCAACATCCAGGCTACAACCCATGGACCAGGAAATTATAAAAATTCTGAAACAGCATTTTCATAAGCACCCTGTGTTACAATTTATAACAAGAATGAAAAATACCAAAAAAAAACTGGTTACAAAATCAATATCCTGGACACCATGCATTTTCTTGCTGCTTCATGGGAAATGCTTGACTCAACCATCATTATCAATTGCTTCAGAAAAGCAGGCTTTGGTGCTCAACAAGTTAATGATATTTTCCCTGAAGAAGAATGAGGACAGTGAGCTAATTGCATGTGCTTCTAAATGCAGTGCAAATTTGAAAACTCTTCAAGTGCACCTAAATTTTTCATGCACTTTTGAAGATTAGTCTTAGTTGATGCGGTTCCATCATGTGAACCACAAACCATTGAAGATTTATGTCCACAACACAAGGATTTTAGCTGAGGATGAGACTGGCGATGGTGACAGCTATGAAGGTGATTCCACTTCCATGCCAACTTACTCCGAAGCACTTGACTACCTGGACAAGCTGAGGTTATTTGTTCATACACCATACACCAAATGTTCCAGATAGTGTGAGGAAGAGTTAATGGGAACTGGACAATTTTGTGATGCACCAGAGCGAAAGTTAAGGTAAGTGCCCCGGTACTCGTCACTGCTCCAATGGTCGTCACTAGCAACTTCAAATGTAAATAATAGTGAAGTAGCTCAATATATCGCCAACTTAAATATTGACAAAAATTTGGTCGACGTTCTAGCTGAAATTACCACAATAGTTTTCGGAACAAATACTATTTTCAATCAAAAAAAGTCCGTGCATCAAAAGTTCGTAGAGCAGTGAAGATAAATAGGGGAATTCCTATACTAAAACACTAAGGACGTTAGTGCACATTTTTACTTCTAATTCTGTAATTTTTCATGTTTATTCGTGATGTTTTGTGCTGAATGTGTTAGTTAAATGTTCTTGAAGAGGTGAAAGTGTTTATTTAAAAAAATTTGTTTTCTTTGTATGATTTAGTTAGGGTGACGAAAACTGGATCAATAAAAACCTTGTATTGCTAGTGTTCGTCATACCTGACGAGCACTGGTACATTTAATATTTTATTTAACGTTGTGCTAAGTTACACCCTAAAGTTCTTAAATATTGGTTCTTTGTTGTTAATAGACAAAGTACGTTATTACGATCAGATCCAGTAGTCGTCACCTATGACGACTTCCGATGCATGTGTATGACGACTTCTGGGTCGGAAATTACTTTACTTTATTGATTGCAAAAATTGTGTAGGCATTGTTGTTTACATTAATTTAGGGGTCATTCGATATATATTTTGACATTAATAAGTAAACTAAACATTGTAATGTGTCTCGTTCTTTAATTACAGGGCAAAATGCCAAAACGGAAAATACTGTTGTATGAAGAGTCAGCCATGGAAGCTGCTCTTAAAGATGTAGCGAATGGTATGAGTATAAAATGAGCAGCGGAAAAAAATAGTGTGCCAAGGAACACATTGTCCGATAAACACTAGAGGTGTAAAAGTAACGAAAAAATGTGTACCCGTATGTATTCGTTACTATAACAATTAGTACTCATTACTTTCGTATCGTTACTCGTTACTTCTGATACCGCATGACATGGCACATGCTATGTTATGTAACAGCATCGAATCGAGTCGTATTTCGTACGCGTACAGTATGACGTCGCGTAAATTAAAATAAATTGAATATAAACAATTAAAAATATTTGATAATTAACAGCTTTTGTTAACCAAGAAACAATTAACTCTCATTAGAGCGGCTTTATTATAATATATATTTTAAGATAAGAACATAAAACGTGAAAATACGCGATTATAAAAAACAAAAACATACATATTTATAATTTGTAAAAAATACTTTCTTACGTTGTTTCTGTTCGAATCTAAAACTTTCTCTACACACAGAATACCTTTAATAAACAGTAAAAAACTTGGACGACGAATTTCCAAATTATACTTTTATTAATAAACAAACATCGTTCTTTGTAACGAATAAGCGCGAGCATGCGTGAAACATACGAAAGATGCGAGTAACGAAATGCATTCGTGTGTAACGTTTCGTTACTCGTTACTAGATGCAGCACCCGTTACTCAGTAACGAATACATACGGTTTGCTACAGCTCTAATAAACACAAAGGCAAATCGCCCTTGGGTAGGAAGATGGGCGGGCCCTGATTCATTTTTATATTTTACTTGTGATACCGCATAACATGCTATGTTATGTTGCAGCAACGAATTGAGTCGTATTGCGTACGCGTACAGTATGACGTCGCGTAAATAATAATAAATAGAATATAAACAATTAACAATATTTGATAATTAAACAGTTTTTGTTAACCAAGAAACAATTAAATCTCATTAGAGCGGCTTTATTATATCTCTTTTAAGATAAGAACAAAAAAAAACGTGAAAATACGCGATAGTGAAAAACAAAAACATACATATTTATAATTTGTAAAAAATACTTTCTTACGTTGTTTCTGTTCGAATCTAAAACTTTGTCTACACACATAATACCTTTAATAAACAGTAAAAAAAACTTAGACGAGGAATTTCCAAATTATACTTTATTAATAAACAAACATCGTTCTTTGTATCGTAAATTCATTGAATATGCGCGCGCATGCGTAAAATATACGAGAAATGCGAGTAACAAAATGCAGCCGTGTGTAACGTTTCGTTACTTGTTACTAGACGGCACACCCGTTACTCAGTAAC
Organism: Bacillus rossius redtenbacheri; assembly: GCF_032445375.1. NCBI lineage: Eukaryota > Metazoa > Arthropoda > Insecta > Phasmatodea > Bacillidae > Bacillus > Bacillus rossius. The sequence continues at coordinate 115,788,624 of NC_086330.1, read as the reverse complement.
GAATACATTCGGTTTGCTACAGCTCTATGTGCTGTCCCTCTTTGTTCCGTGAGTGCTGTAAGTAAATTCAAAATTTAATGAGGATTATTCATTATATTACTGAACAATCTTTATGAAATGCCATTTTGATGTTTAAAATATAGTACCAAATAAAATTTGAAGCCCAAATAGTACAATACTATCATTCTGGATCCATGAATTAAAACTAATGCAGCCGAAATCGCACATGACGACTACTGGCACAAACATGTGACGAACACTGGCAAACACGAAAATTTGCATGACGACTACTGGCTCGAAATCACACTTTTTTCAAAATAATAAATCTACAAAAATAATTTGTGTTTATCGAAGAGTGTTGGATAGCATTGTAGAGTAAAGTTTGAGGTTAAAAACAAACATGTAGGGGCAGTAATACACCTACAAGGTTATGTACACAATTTTTTTTATAAAACTCTTCTTAGCATGACGACTACTGGTACATCTACCTTAGTTGAAACAAACTATTCTGATGCATTATTTTTCAAAACAGTGAATGTTAGTTTTTTTTGTTTTGTTTTGACAATAGTTTTATTATGCTCATTAAATTTTTTTTAAAATTCAGTTTACTTATATAATCGTACAGTCTTTCCAGCAGGTCAATGATAATTAGTAAGTGTAATTTTGAGTTAAGCAGTATGTCATTTGAGTAAAATTTGTTTTTACTTATTTCCCTTTTAAGAAGTTTTTAGCATCCAGTCCTTTGAAAAACATCTTAACAGGGTTTTACTGTAATTACATGCAAATCAATATACATATATTTCTTCTATTCTTACTATTAAGTACTTACACAATCTTATGTTATTCTAGTTATTAATTGTAAATGTGTTTAGTTGTTTTTTTTTGTCCTGTGTGTCTGTACTGTGTTTGTAGTGCCTGCATTTTGTCAGTTGTAATTTTTTTTGTTTACATTGGAATTTTATTTTTATGTTGAGCCCAATTCCTCAACGGTTGGTGGGAATGGTAGAAATTATAAATAAATAGTATTCAATTTAAATACATCCAGACTATAAGAGACACATCAGGAAAAAATTATTATCAGAAAATCTAAATACAATTGTAAAATTGATTGTAGAATGAAATATTATTGCTAAAATTCTAATATGCCAAAATCATTTTCATCACTTACCAGTATTTCATAAACCTTCTCTGCAGGTCACTGTCCCTCAATTTTTAGAATTATACATTATTAACATGCGCTTCAGTAAAATCATTTTAATCATGTTTCACAGTTTGTGTTTCTGTTTTGTCACGAGTAGTATGCTGTACTGCAGACACTGACACCCATTAACAAATCTAAACAAATATTTACACAAATGTGGCTAATAAAATAATTGTGAATTTAAAAAATGAAAACCCATTTCTGTATATTCAAGTCAAAAGAAGAAAAGTCCTGAACAGACAACAGACAACACAATTTAAGTTAAATTTGTTTATAATCATTCAACTTGCTACACAAAAGCTCATAAAATTTTGCAAGTTCTGCCACTTTTTCTTTTGCTGTCCTCCTGTAACTGTTAGACCTTGAAACAAACGTTAACTTTCCTGTTTTTTCTGCTTGTTTTGAGAGTTTATCAGCTGATGCACTCAGTGTGTGTATATTCGCTTGAAGTCTACACTTTTTTTCCTTCAGTTCATCTAACTCATCAGTAACACATTTCCTTTCTAAGGATTTCTGCTCTGTTTCTCTTGCTATTTTTTTCCCCCCAAATAACCTTGCCACTTTTGCCATGCTGCAGATGCTGAGATGATCATGTCTTTTGTAATGTGAAAATTAGTAACACCACCAGCAGATGTAATGTGCTCACCAATTATTCACTGTGCAATAAGTGTACGCTCTTGCATGTTCTCCACTTCGATTTTCCTGTTCAAGGAAAACCCTCTCTCAACTGCTGCTTGACCATGGGAAAGAATAAGTAGCATTTTCATTACTGACCACAGCTTTTCATAGTCAGATTTTGACATTGCAAAGGCATATAATAGCGAACATAAATGGAGGGTCTGATGCCATAGTGAACCAAGTCCAATTTTGCCATTTTTGAGATAGAACTAATTTGTAACTCACAAAGTGATATTCTTTCATGTGCTAAAGTGAACTAGGTTGTATTGTAATTAGAGGGGATGAAAAAGGGAAATTTTGTTATAGCATATTGGACAATTGTGATTTTATGTGGTTGGCACAGTGAACCAGGTCTCAGATAAAATGGCGCTTATGCAGGACAATGAAAACAATCTGTTAACTAAAAACGGTGATAATCATGATGTTAGTGATGATTCATTAGGTCTCTGATGCAACAAGTGACAAATATATTCCAGATACTCAAAATCCAACTAGTGAAGGTAAGTAGTAATAATATATTTTGTTAAAATAGTTTTTGTAATGGTTCATTTTGTAGATGGCTTTACTATTTGGTTCATGTGCCATAGTGTACCATATACTGAAAATTGCTTTAGAGAGCGCTCTGTTGGTGTGAACAGTTACTACTTATACACTGTTCACTTCTGGGGGTACAGAGTGCAGCACTTGCCTCTGAAACCTTGTAAGCAAGCGATACAAGTGACGGACAAATGTTGGTTCACTTTGGCACATGAAGTAATGCTCATAACGCTAGTTCACTTTGGCTAAAGAAATAAATATGGTTTTTACTCACCTGTGAACCAAATGACTTGAATACTTTACCTCTTAAAAATAAAGTAAAATAACATAAAAAAGGGATAGTTTTGTTTATTTGTGAAGACAAGTCTACATATAAAATAACCATGCAAACCATACAAACAAATAATTGTATAAGAATGGCACAATCTTCTACACTATCTATAATAATAAATGCTAAGTGCTACGCAATTATTATCAATGAGAAATGAAAAATATATTTTAATGTGTGACCGTCTAAGTTTAAAATGCCTGTCCTATTAACAAAAAACTCATTAAGCAAAAGTGTAGCTTTTAAAGCAGTTCATATTACTGAATAATTGCCATGTATATTTTTCCCCTGTATTTAGTCATAGAATAATTTGTTGCACTGTGATTATATTTGCAAAATGGTGTCAATTTTTAGGATTTGTAATTACAAAAATTATATAATATACATAATTATTTTGTTACATTTTTAAAACATTACAGATTTTGATGCACCTAGAAATTTGACTAACCAGCTGAAAATAACTTGAGTCCTTAATTTATTATGTGTGGCTTTCATACATCCTTCACATTAAGGGGCCTCCCTACATGTACCTACTAGAAATTTTATTCATTGAGTTGATAAAATGTTTTTCTTGTTGAGACTGTTAAACGTGAGTTCAATGGTCAGTAGGTGTTCTTGGGGATCTCTCGTCCCCCCCTATTATTCTGGTATTGCTCCGTACACTCATTGCCCAAATCTCTAAGTTAAATAATTTACTATAGGCATTTTATAATATTGTGTTGTTTGAGTGGCTGACGAAATAGAATACGGTTTTAAGCATTGTATATTATTTGTTGCAGATGAAGATGGTGAACCAAAAAAAAAAAAGAAGAAAAAGACATGGAGGTAATACAAAGAAGTGGAAAAAAAATATTCGCAAAAATCGCCGCAACAGTGGTAAATCTTACACTTCTGTCAGAGGTAAGAAAGTGCAAGCAAAGTGTTTCAGAAATTACATCTGCATATGCAGAAATAAGTGCAATTCAAAACTTCACATACAAGACAAGAAGAACTTCTACCTTTCGTATTGGACAAATGGAACATTTGATTCTCAAACAGCTGTAATTGCTCGTTCAGTTAAATCTCGCCCAAAGGTTAGTAATAAGGGGAAAAAAGATACAACAAAGAAAAGAACATTCTCTCGTGAATATTTTATTCGTTCTAAGAATGGTGATGTAAAAGTTTGCAAGGAAATGTTCCTGCAAACCCTCAGCATAGACAGTGCTCGTGTTCATCGGGCATTGCAGAAAATGGCAAGTGGTAACATTCTTGATAAAAGAGGACGTCACACGCCAAGTAACAAACTTTCTGCAGACCGCATCAAGCATGTTGAAGATCACATTTCCTCTTTTCCAGCATATTCTAGTCACTATTGTCGTCAAGATAATCCAAATAAGAAATTCTTGAACCACAACCTAAATTTAAGTATTATGTATCGACTCTACAAAGAAACAATGCAACAGACTGACGAGAGCAACCAAAATGTTGGTAGTATTGTCAGCCAATCAATGAACGAAAATATTTTTTATTCAAAGTTTAATCTAGGATTTAAGCCACCCCATAAAGATACTTGTAAGCTGTGCGACACCCTGGCAGTAAAAATCAGAGCAACTGAAGCACAACCAGACAGCGAACAGAAAGTTGCTTGCCTGTCTTCCCTGAAAACTGACACTGAATTGCACCACAGGAGGGTGGAGCTAGCACGTACAACAATGCTAAATGACAAGAAGGCTGCAATAGAAGGTAAATGTTCTGTGTTAACATTTGATTTGCAGAAGACTATCATGTTACCAAAGGTTCCAACAGGGGTAGTATATTACAAACGTCAATTGGCTTGTTATAATTTAGGAATACACAACTGTGCGAAATCTAAAGGGACAATGCATCTGTGGCATGAGGGTGTTGCTGGTCGAGGTCCAGATGAAATTGGATCTTGTTTGCTCAAATATCTGAGTACATTTCCTTCGATGGAAAGGCTTGTACTTTGGTCAGACTCGTGCGGAGGACAAAATCGAAACATTAAATTAGTAGTCCTTTCGATGCGCTTAGTGTCTGACCCCTCGTGTTCAATTAAGGAAGTTACACAGAAGTTCGCCATCCCAGGACACAGTTATTTACCCAATGATAGTGATTTTGGTCACATTGAGAAGAAAATGATGAAGCAACAACATATCTTCACTCTTGATGAGGTAAAGAATATCATTGAAACCTGCAGAGTCAAAAAGGAAGCATTTGATGTGATGATAATGAAATCCTCGGATTTTTACAATACCCAAGACGAAATAACACACGCGATAACCAATCGCAAACAACATGATGGTAAAAAAGTTTCATGGTTGAACATACGCGTTTTGCGTGTTTCAAGAGAAAAACCTTTCATCATGGAGTATAAATACAGCCACAATGAGGATATCCAGTTTGAAGAAGTCAGTTTTGCTAAACGTTCGAAAGGCATTCAGACACCATTACACAAATTGGTACTCAAACAGACTCAGCCAAAGCCTATCAAAGATGTGAAAAAGAAGGACATATAGTCCATGCTGCCATTTGTTCCCCCAGTCTACCACACATTTTACCATAGAATCTTAGCGGCTACTACACAGACAGCTTCGACACTGTGCGCCACTAGAGAAATATCAAATCAAGAGAATGAACCAAATGAGTCTAACACGATTAACTGTTTACAAAGCTGCGCTGAAGACCCCAGCATTCCCACAGAGACAGAAGACAGTGAAGAGTACTGGGATAGTGAACAGTTTGAAGAAAATGCAGACGATGATCCCACATGGGAAAGGAAAAACCTAATTGTTTTATCCGAGCAATATATGTTTAGAGCATTATATGTTTAGCTTTTTTTTTATAAATTTATGAAGGTCTTTTCATGGTAGTATTATATTTTACTACAGACTTATCTGAATACAGCATTCTCACACAATGAGAAGAGACACTGGAGTGTTTATTTTTGGGAAGTGAGGAATGAAAGTAAAACACGTAAAATTATCATACTTTCCAGAAAGAATAGCCATTGCCTTTTACTTATTGCAGAATATATATGGTATGTGATTTTAAATCCAACAGCGGTCTGTGTAATTATACTGAACTAATATTAATACAAACTAGTTCAGCTGAACCAAGTTTTTGAACCAACTTCAGTCTAGTTTAGTTTGCTTCGTATGCTATAAGGAACTAAGTTAACTGTTTTGTATTATTGTTGTATTTATATAGTTAAGAATGAGTTCAAACAAAAAACCAATCATGTTCTTTATTATGAACTAGATTAAGCAAGATTATCTAGAAATATAAAGAAAATTACTTTGGTTCATTATGGCTTTATTAAATTATGCACACTAACTCTTGTACCATTCTGAACTAAGTCGTGTATTAAAATTGTTTATATGGCCTACAATGTGTAAATTGTTTCCCCGTTCTTAATAGTAAGCTTACCTTTGACTAGAAAAGCATAAATAACCTAATCGATAAAAAAAAAGATTATGTATATTAATTCTAAAATTCAGGGTTTGTGCCTAAACTAAAACATCAATTTCCCAACATTTAAGATTTTATACTTGGTTCACTATGGTATCAGACCCTCCAAATGATCTACCACTGGTCTGAACTTCTCAAATTCTGAGGAGAAACCAAATTCAGCAATGAATTCTTTGTATTATGAAATTAAGTCATCACAATCAGTTTCTTGAACTCATTTAGCCTCCACTAAAGTCTTCTATGTCAAAGTAAACTTTTGAAATATTCATTTCCCTTGGGTCTAAACATTTAAGGCTTCTCACAACTGTAAAGGACATTTCTTCAAAATTTTCTTTACAGTTTCAACTAGAAAATCATGGCATTGCATACGCAACTGCAAAACATCATATTCCTTAACAACATTACTCTGAATCCAATCTTTGACCCTGTTCTCAGCAGCAAATCCTAACTGAACTTTTGCCACAGGCAAATGATTCTCCTTCATACTTACATCAATTTTCATAAGCTTGATGCCCGTAGCAGCACTCTTCAGCTCACTATCCTTAATGAACCTTTCCATCAAGCTTCGGATCAATTTCTCCATGTCCTTAGCCAAAAAGGGCAGCATGGGTTTATCAGTTCGGTACACTTTCAAAAAAAATTCAACTTGTTTTGCAATTGACTGGAATGCTAAAAGCTTCACTGGACACAATGTATCATTTGCTGCTTCTTTAATAACTGAGAAAGATTTTGTGTTCGGGTTTGGAATCTTTTTTCCTGCAACTGCCTGTACATACATTACAATCTGAGGCCAAATCTCAAGAGCACGAGTAACCACAATCACATTTTCAACCCATCTTACTGTACAAAACTTCAAGGGAAATACATTTGATTCTGTCACTTTGACATAATCTGCCCTTCTAGCTGGCGAGTCCTTGAAAAGATAATACAAGCTAGATAAAACCTTATCTAGATCCCATGTGGATGATGTAGAACCATGCTTGAATGCCCCATGAATTATGTGTAACCCGCAGCTGCCTGTATGAATCACTAAAACATTGTAATCTCTCTTCAGCTGATCACACACAAGGTCATAAAATTTCCAATTTACGTTTGGGCCATCCATGGACAGCTGTAACAAAGAACTGCTTGGGATACCAACATGTGAATACATTTTTCATAGGTGAACATATCTTGAGCAGTAGAGTGTTTTAAAAATTCGGAATGTATGTAAGACAATCTGACCTTATCACCTTCCCAGTAACGAACATGGTAATCCATTTGTTTCTTCTGCAGTTTCCTGTTCATACTTTCATCAAAAAGCAAACCATAATTTTCTTGTTTCCGAAGGGTTTCCATAAGTAAAGATTGAAAATATGAAGCAATGCCAAAACAACAAAGATAAGCACACTTAGTTTCTCCTAGTGAAAAGCTCTGGGCAATGTTACTGTCACTAAACATGTGTTTGAAAATTTGTGAAATATCTTCACATGACTTATACGAATAGTGGCTACAGCATACTTTCAGGACCCACATAACTTCAGCTTTCAATGTATCATGGCTCGAGAAGAAGGGAGTAAGTTTCTGGTTTTCTTGAGGTGTAGGCCTAATGTTCACTTCAGTATCAGCCACCATGAAGATGAACCTTGTTGGGACTTGGATCTACCATAAAAGTACTGGATTCCTAAACAAGACTTTTTGTCACTTGCACGATTGGAGTGTTTTTTCACATTCATGTGGCTTGTTAAAGCAGACACACCCATTTTGCTAACATCAAAATCGGTTTCACACACATTACACCTAGCTTTATTTTTGTTTCCAACTTTTCCCAGCCACTTATTAAAACTGGGATTCTGGAGCCACAAATCATTGAAAAAACAATTGCCGGGGATTTTGATACAACATTAAACTTAGTAGACCTAAATTAACCCTAGTTATGGTCTACACAAATTACACACCGAAAAAACAAACTCCACTACCACGAAATTAAACTACACAAAACTGAATAGTGCGAAGTAGTTATTGCAGACACTAAAGTTACAATCACAGCTGAGTCCGAACGAAAACAGTGTCATTTTCTTCTTAAGCCAGCACACGCCAACTGCAGCCCGCAAAGAAACGGACCAACACGAAAAACAAATTAATAAATTCGTGACGATGATGAAGTAGTTTACGGTTATGTAAATCTTATCAGAGTTAATGTACAATATTAATGAGCCATAAGATTTAGGTGGCAGTTACTGAATAAAGCATTTTGGCGGAATATTTTACACCGTAAAGTTGGCCAAACGAGCTATTTTTCAACCTTCGGAGATGTTCGATAATGCTCGGAACATGCGCTCCGGCAGCCATACGATATTAAACGTATATTTACACATATTATGGTACAATTAAAGTATGGTTGCACTATAACTATAGTAATAGTTTATTCGTACCATAGTACCACACATTTATTGCTTCGTCATTCAGTTTAGGGTCGTATGCCGGTCTTACGCCTGTAGTCAGATATTTGTAGTACCCACGTTAACTCAAACGTATAAATTCAAGGAATTTTCAAGACCCAAGTAATATCAAGGACTTTTCAAGGCCTTGCAATCCCCTTACGTAAATTCAAGGACCATACGAACCCTGACTAACAATACTTAAATGAAGCAATTTTAGTGATTTATCACTTATTTATAAATATCTTTGTTTCATGCAAACAAAAAGCCCCAGCCCAAGCAACTGAAGCATGGCCGTTATACAGAACACACTGCGACATTCAGACAGCTCTAGCAAACAATAGATCTGACAGTTTACCCTAATAATTGCGTTTACAGAATGCATTTTATGGAGAGGTGTAAGAAGGTATGTATCTATACATTTATGTGTGTAACCAATGTTTATGTATGTTACTAAGCATGGTACTCTCTACAGCTGTACCAAAATTCAGCTTTGGAAATTTTTTTTTACAAGTTAAAACTTTAATTTCCTGGCCTACAATGGTTTTTCATATTGTTTATAGTAAAAGCTAGAATAGAAACTACATATAAATTAATAGTGTTAATTAGTTGAGCATTTAACATTTAATTCAATTTGTTAAACTATTTATTTCGATAGCCACATTGTGATTCGTGATTAGCTGTTCCAAATTTATTAAATAAAAAACATTTACACTTAAGTTAACTAATTTTTCTAAAAACTACATTCTAATTCACAGAATAGAAACAGAAGTAATTTCCTGTCTCCCCATACTTTTCAGCCATTTTACCTTGTCATTCCATTGTAAGACTGTTGAAACCTTCCCAAACATCCTTTTCAAAACCTCTGCTGATTTTAACTCATTCTCACCTGCCTTGCTGCTCACTGGGTTTTTTTTTACCTTCCTCTCTTCCCTTTGCGTACAAATAAAACCAAAAAGGCCATGCAGTAACATTTTCCCTGGGACGAATCCTCTTAATAGTGGCTGTAGAACAAATGTATCTAAAAACTAATTCAACTGTAAAATATTAATACAGAATATGTTCATTTCTTATCGTAGTCCTTCAAAACTTATTAAGACAATGAAAAAAAAAAAAAAAAATACGGCACCATCCGCTAGTTTAGTTTCTTCCATGTTCAACATTATTTTTTGGTTTAAATCGTCAATAGAGCCTCTCGTCTTTTACATAACAAATCAAAATATGAGAGAAGCGAGAGAAGCAAGAAAAATTGAGTAGCAACTTCCTCCCCCAACAATTACAGGTAACCCATAGTATTATTTTGACACGTGTCACATTCCTCACATCTACTGCGGAGATGAGCCAGTAAACAGAGCTTAAAAATTGTGTGTCAAAGTTTGTAGGAGGGCATGTATTTTTTGACCAAGATCTTTTAAACTTGCTAGACAAATTCCCTATGGTTTTTAAAAATTCACAGGTTTCATATGGTTTTCCCAGCACCTACAACGAAAGCCGGCTAATTCAAAGTTTTTAGATTTTCCCAGTCAGTTGGGCACCCTGACTACACTAGACCCAGATGGAATGGAGGCACACCATGAGGTAAGCATATGATCTTCAAGGCACTGCATTATCACCAGGAATTCTACTCACACTTTCACGTTGTCTTTCAAAAACTCGACAATAGTTTCTTTGCGATTCTGCATTTTGAAGACTATAGGTGCTGGATAGTAGGAGTCTCTGTTGCTTGTGGACCAGCCAGAGTACTGAAAAAAAAATATTAATATACATATTTACACATTACCAAAAATCCTTAAAAGTACATATAATGTGATGTTTCTTACAATGCATTCCAAAGCACCATCATAGATAGTATGCTTACATGCCAGACCTGTGCAAATATTTACTCTATATATACTATTTGTGTTGAGTTGATTTCAAAACTTACTCTTCAAACGAACCAAAATTCATTTGCATATGATGTGTAGCAAAACTTTTCAACATCACCTTATGTAACAGAGTACTAAAATTGATGTGTAATTATAGGGAAAATATTATATGGTGAATTGCAATAAAACATATTACGCCTTGGCTATGGATGAATCATGCGATGTCACTGATACGGCACAGTTAATTTTGTACGCTACCTGGACCAAACGAGAGAAACTTTTGTTGAGGAGATATTGGCTCTTTTGCCGCTATTAGGAGGAACCCGAGAAGAAGACATGATCAAAGCAGTGATGGATTATTTTGATAAAGATGAGTTAGACTTGAAAAAGCTTTTATCGGTAACTACTGACGGTGCGCCAGTAAAAAAGGACTGCAAGATGTAATGAAAATTTGATTTCCTACCACTGTATTATTCACCAAACTGTGTTTTGCTGTAAACTCAATTATAATTTTGAGCGTATTATGCAAGAAGTGATGAAAATAGTAAATTTTCTTCGTGCAAAATCAACACTGCAACATCGTGGATTGAAATCATTTCTTGAAGAAGTTGATGTACAATATGATGATCTACTGTTGCATAATAATGTGAGATGGTTAAGCAAAGGCTGAGTTTTATAAAGATTCTTCAGCATTTTATAACACTTGAAGACATATTATCTTTTCAACAGTGATCAGACTTCAGCAAACGCCTACTTAAGTTTTCTAAACGAAAAAGAAAATTTAGCTGCCATTGCTTTCTTGACGGATATTTTTAAACATATCAATGACCTGAACCTTAAGAGGCCACTCCAGTCCAGGAGGCATTTCAAGTTGGCATCTGGAAAGGGAGCAGGTAGTGGCTTGGCGTTTAGTTCCTTATAGCATTAAGCTAGAGTTCCTCGGATTAGTATAGGAAGGGAACCCTCCCACCCAACCTGTCCTTCCACATCTTAGGCTCAGCGCACACGGAGCAACTGTTTTGTGACAACAGTCGCAAAACGGTTGAGCTCACAACGGTTTTGTGACCTTGACATCGCGCGGGGGTGCGGAACCGCACACGAGGCGATCGGTTTGAGACCAGTCTCAAACCAGTTGCATGCAACCGTGGATCCCGGGTCGCAGTTGCGTTGCAACCTTCGTCTCAAAAAGATGCTCCGTGTGCACTGGGCCTTAGACAGACATCATGACATGACAACACTCCAGCTCCCACGCTGATACACCTACACGTAAATTATTATAATGACTACAAATGCGGCACTACCTAAATACGTATGTGTCCTTACTAAAACATATACACAGCACCCTGCTGCCGGCTCAATGATTCAAGTCAAATTCTGCCGGGGTACAGTTTCTCGTGATTTTTTTAAAGTAATTATTTCGCATATTTTGTAGATTTTTGCGCCGGATAATTTCATATTAAAAAATGTTCACTTTTATGGGACAAAAAAAAGTGCTCTTGGGCGCTCAGGCTTTTTCAGTATAACAATACGCAATATGGCAGTAATAAAACTTGCATATAGGATTGGATCATTACTAATTACAAGTATTTTAAAGAAAAGGCGTACACGCCTTAATTGCGCCAAATAAAGACGAAATAATGTAGAAATTGAATGCGCCGCATTATTGACATTGTGGACAAAACAAATTGTAAGGGGAAAAACGGCAGAGGTTCTGTGTGTGAAGTACGAAGGCAAACTAAAATTGTTTTGTAAACTTATTTAGGTATAGTGAAAACATATATGTACAGCTGTAACATGTCATATTTGTGTATAGCAATTAACATGTTGCCGAAATTAATGTTATTTTACTTTGTGAATGTTATTGCAGAATAAGTAAACAGAGTGAGTGCTAATTTTAATTAAATTTAATATTGTATGGCTAGACTAGGTAAATGTAAATTTTTTTAAATCAAGCCCTATGTGGGTGTCAATTAAAACATATTATGTTAACTACGTTTGTAGTGAGGGTAAATGGTAAGTATAGATACTCACTTGTAGAGAAACAAAAGTAGGGAAAATTAGTTAGGGCATAACTACGTTTCGTTTAGAACAAATTTTAGAACATTCTGTACCAAGACATGCTCAAGGACAGATATGTTTTAGAAATGTCCCACAAACTGAACGTTTCAAGCTGAATATTTGTGTATAATTGGGACGTAAATAAGCTAATTTCGAATGAGCGAGTCTACATGAAGAACAGATTTGATCATTCGTGAACGATTATAGTGATTAAGAAGTTCGACTTGAGTTCCCAGAACATTGAATATATATTTATAAAAGGTAATTGGATAAAAATCGTCTACTACGAGTAGGGCCTAGAAAAAGTTGATCATTTTGACTTCAATAGGCCTTTGGAGAATTCAGGGTAGATAGAGTTACGTTACTCTACACATCGCCAAAAGAAATAATTTGAATGAACATCAAAAGTTTACGAGAAGTATATACTACAGGAACTAAAGTCTCTTCAGCTAATTAACTAACGAAATATCATTCCTTGATTGCCCAGGACAGAAGATATCATTTCCTGAGGACAAGAAGATACCTTCAAAAGCAGGTCATAATAACGTAATGGACGGTATTTCACATTGAAGTTGAAGATAGTTCGTTGCAACTCGTAATAAATTTTCACACTCATTGTAACTTCATTCTTCAATTATTAAATATATTATTTCATAAAATCCGTAACTATTTTAAACCACCTTATCATTGAAATATCTCTCATTCGTGGAGTAGGTACTTTTTAATATTGTTTAAAGGTCCTATTACAAAATTACCTTAACAAGATTAATATTACCGAATTTGACTTCCAAGCATCGGGCTTATTTTACAGAGCTTGTTATTCAATTAAATTAAACTGTATGTTATATTACAGGAATTGGCGTACGTCTTGGCTACATGAAAATAGATAATAGTTATACACTATGCAAAAACTTCAATTGTTCGTTCCCCGAAACTGTATTTTACACAGCATATAAAACTATTTCGAAATTTTAACAACCCGTAATATTTCATATAAAGGCATATATAAATCAGTAAGTGAAATAGTAAGTACGTCTCAATAAAATATATGTTTTTATAATAGGTAAAATGACGACCTGCCCATTCAAAACAGCCTAATTTTATTCCCATAGTACATAGTCTACATCAATTACAGTTCAACATACACGAGGCTTTCATTTATAATATCCAGAAAAAATAAGCAAAAATAATAACTAAGTTACATTAAAATATATAGATATATTCATACAAAATGTGTATATACATACGTGTAAATATATATGATATGAAAATCAATAATTTTATACGATTAACTACATGCTATGATAAATCAATTCTCAGGCACAGGTGTAATAATTACATTTAAATGTCGATATTTGGAACATTTTACGCAATTGAAATGCATAAGTAAGAAATATAAAAATTCAGGGAGAAAACCCATAAATACTTATTTCTAAATATAATTCAAAGTTTTGTCATAACACAAGTTGTTGCATGCTGTATTCGATACTTGGTTCAAACGTTATTTCCACCTTGTCGTTTGTTTGCGTCAAAGTGGGGTCGGGCAAGATCAAGTAAGTAATACACAAGATATATTCATAATTACATTTCATGTGTGCTATCGTCAACCGGTATAGACCGTTATGCAATGTTACACAACCGACCAAATGGTAGAACAAGTGTGAACCATTAGCTTAGTACAACAGTGAAAGTGACCATAATAGGAATGACCCTATCTACAATCCCTTAAAATAAATACGCTCACTAGTCACCTCCTCCCCCAACAAACATTCTGTACCTACATAGTTTGCGTGGTGGCAGGTCATAAAAAATTACGTTGAAAATGTGTTTCAATTTGCCCGTAAAGTGATTATGCTACTCTAAAAAACTATTGTCAAAATGATTACCATTATATTAACTAACAAGTTTACAATATTATGTAACGAAACATTGAACAATGAAAAAGCCATATAAAATGTCTTACATACATTAAAATGGAAATATTCCCTTTATCGTTGAAAAGGGGTACAAACCAAACTTTTTGCCCTAACTCCGTTAACATTTTCCTTTACCTAGTGTTGCACAAAAAATATATATATATATTTAAAGTAATAGTATTTTTTGTGAAAAACCTGGATTCCTGTTTATTTCTTCTCTTATAAATATTTGTTTCTTCAACATAAAATACATTTATGAGATAAATACTTAATAGTTTAGGCACATCATGGTTTAGTTTTAAAAATTTGTATTAACCATAAATACAATTAACGCATGTTATACACTGAAACTCTTATAATATTATTTATTCAACATAAAACAAATAAATTGAATAGGTGTTGTAACTATTCAGCATATTTACAGATATTTTGTTTTCATATGTTTAAATATTATAAATGTTATTTTTTTAATGAATTTGTAGCAAGAGCAAAAATTTTGAACCCAATGATAAATATTTTGTCACCACACACAACTCCACTTAAGAAAGATGCTTATCCACGACGATATTTATTCATAGCATAATAACGATAATTATTAGCTGTAGGAATCATTTCATTCATTATATTATTTGCAACTTTCCCTTGTGTAGAATGTAATGAGCACGTCTTTTTTTTTGAGTCTGTAAGTAGCAGTATGCTGCTTTTATAAACTGTCCCAATGCGACTACGCTTGGTTATGGTTGGACTAGGCGAGAATTATTTTTTTCCGTTTATGAATTGTAGGCGTTAATAATTTAATGGATGACAAGTTCTAACAAGCTGTAGCTGTGAATTAAAAAAAAAAACTGCCAAAGACAAAACAAAAAAAGAATAATATTCGTTTAGTGGGCTTTTTGATAATAAGCTTAAAACAAATAGGTACCCGTAAAGATACAGGATAATTTTATGTATTTTACGTGTTAACTAATGTAATATAAAGCGGTTTATTTGTTTGAAACCTAAATAATTAATGTGTAGTTACTGCCACAGCTAAGTGTTGGGCTTATAATGTAACATGTAACATATTTTAGAGCATATAATTAATTTTTCCCCCCATTTCCTGCTAGAAATTTAATTTTCCTTCCCGAATTTTTCCGACTCTAAATTCTTGATACCACCCACAGTCCCAGCATAAAAGTATTGAAATAACAATTTCTTGTTCTACATTTCTGACCTTGTGTTGTATTTGTTGCCCAACAAACGTAGGAATTAGAAAAATGCTGATGTACTGAATGTGCCAAAAGAGACCAGGCAATAATCACTGTGATGTTTGCGCAAGAAAGTATTCATGCTGCCATTAAAAATCACTCTGGAAAAGATTTAGGTTGTATTTAGATTGTATATCCATGTTTGATAATTGTAATGTATTTGTTGGCTAACTTGGTGGTATGTGTTCACACATTATTTTATTTACTTGGAAAGATTATTTTGTACGATTATATCTTGCTATGATTGTAGAACAGCTGTAACATACACACGCACTTAGAATTCCAGTGTCCAGATATACATGTACTGTACATCGTGAAAAGCACGTCTCTTCTGGCGATATGCCTTCTCTTGCACTTCGTTCACAAAAATTTCTTTGTTGACAAATGCTGCTCGCCCACCCTGGCCTGGCCCACTGACCGCTGATCGCTGGCGCCGGTATCCCGCTGGGACCATTACGAACCCCTACCTGAATGTTTCGCTACTCGTATAGGACGAAAGTGACTTATATCCAAGATACTGTATATAGACTTATAATTTTTTGCATTATTTTTTCTTTCACGGCCATTCTATAATATATACACACATCGTAAACATTTAGGTTTAAAGATTATTTACTTTAGATTCCCGGACAGTTAACTTTTTTTTACCAAAATATTTGGTATCTCTTTAAAACTGGCCAGATTTCAAACCTAGTCAATACACTTATGCATATTAGTAAAGATTAGTGTAAAACCATAATTTATGCACGTTTTTGAAGAAAGCGGCTCTGATAAGAGCATCGTTGTCTTACATATCATGCAAGCATCATTTTGAAATCTATATCAGTTAATAAGTTATAAGCAAAATGAAAATAGCATTGAATCTTATGAGGTTAACGCGGGTTGCGTAGTGCCCCTGAAACACTGGAGTGGCCTCTTAAACTTCAAGGCAAGGGAAAGCTTGTATGGGAGCTCATGTCAGAAGTAAAACATTTTTCGCAAAAACTCAATCTCTTTATTAATGATCTTGGTATTGAATGCTTGGGTCTTAAATCAAAATTTAAAAACAGGTTCGCAGATTTTAAGAAAAATGAGAATGT
This sequence comes from Bacillus rossius redtenbacheri, assembly GCF_032445375.1. Taxonomy (NCBI): domain Eukaryota; kingdom Metazoa; phylum Arthropoda; class Insecta; order Phasmatodea; family Bacillidae; genus Bacillus; species Bacillus rossius. The sequence goes on along the minus strand of NC_086330.1, from coordinate 115,771,830 downwards.
TGTAGAAATCATCAGCAGCATTTACTCTCTGCATCCTGATGGTGAATGGAGCAACGAAGCTGCAATTGTTTTCGGGAGTGATAAAGCTACTCTGCAGATGGAAATGATCGATTTAAAAAAAAAAAGTTTTAAAACACAAACATGCAGAAGTTTCCAATGAAGAGTTCTGGATAAAATTTGTGTGTGGTAATAAATATCCAGAACTACAAAAATTAGCTTTGATACTTCTTACTTTGTTTGGGTCAACATATATTTGTGAAGCAGCATTTTCGAAGATGAACTTCATTAAGAATAAATTTCGATCTCGACTTACTGATGAACATCTCCAGGATTTAATGTCAATAGCTTGCACCAATTAGTCCGCAGCAAAAAATGTCATTTTTCTCATTGATATGTACAAAAATACATATTATTTCCGTAATTACATTTGTTTAATACATTTTTTTTCTATAAAATTTTGTGCGGACCGCGATGGTCATTTCATTTCTTAAAACGGACCCTGAGCGAAACTAATTTGTGACCCCTGATATAAGGTAATCCATTCCCGCTCACTGCACATTCATTGGCTGCAGGCATCTGACATGTTGAGGGTGATATGGCGCTGGAAGTTGCCCCGCCAGCGCAGCAGTACACAGCGATAAAATTACTCCTCATTGTGAAGAAACTAAACAACCAAACTAAATAATTTTTTTTATATTCTATTCCTTAAGGTACATAGTCTGTTAAGGTTTTAGTTGCATTCACTATCAGGATGACTACTCCAACCCTAGAATAAAATTCCTGGGTATTTCCAAGTTTTCCAGAAATTTATTTTAATTTTTCCAGAATATTTAACTCATTTTCTATACTAAGTCTATGCATTCTTTGTAATACTAAATTACACTTAAAAATATAATATTACTATACCTGCACAAATGTGGAAATGTTTGTCGGAAAAAGGTACGCTGTAATAACTTGTCATATCAAAGAAAAACTTAGAAACTCTAAATTATTAGTTCAAATTATGTAAAATCATATAACATCCAATCAATTTGGTTAAAATTAATATAAGAATACCAATATATGTTGTCAGTAAGCACAGCACTCAATTTCATAGCTTTACAGTTTTTTTAAACCAGCAAGTTCATCATCAATTTTTCTGGCTTCAGCACGAGCCTCTTCAAGATTTTACACTTCTTGGCTTCCAGTTCCTTCACAGCCAAATCGCTTAGTTTGCGACGACGAGATTCCTCTAACTGGAACTGCTGATGCTCTGCGTTCCTGCTGGGCTTCTGTGAAGCAAGCATGTGCCTTGCGTGCTGCGTGGAAGATAGGCTTGGATAAGTGGCACTGACTGAATCCCACCCAGATAACTGACAGCATCATACAGACATCTGTGTGCTACGAGGGTCTCTTCTTTCATATTGTCTATAAGACAATCTGCATTGACTGAAAATCCTCTCTGAACACTGGCATTACTGTGCGACATAATGAGAACGATTTTAAGCACTTTCCAAAATGCTTCAGTCTCACTGTCAACACTACTCAACAAATTTTTCCAAAAGTGATCCACACGATCTCATGATCTAACAAATGTGCTAAATGCATCTTCGTTATCCCTCTTGGAGCAAACTGTTTTGTACTAACTGTTTTGTACTGCTGCATTGCTTTATCTGCAGTTGTGCCATCGAGCCAGTTATTGTCAACTAGAATTCCGAGTATGTCTTTGAGTCGTTTACTTGCAACGACATCATCTGCTGCTATTGCTGTATCAAAACATGACAATGCTTTTGTAAGCTAAAATTTCATTGGGGAACGTGTCATCATCTTTTTAACAAATTTTTGAAGTCCTTTATTGCAATCATTGCGGAACCTCAAAATGTCGATCTCTTTAAGCCCTTTGCATTTTCTTATAGCTGCACTTGTACTGAAGCCTATGTCAATGTTCTTGACTGCAAGAAGTTAATCATTTTCGTCAACATCAACAGACATTTTCACAGACTCTGGCTTCACAAATCTTCCCATGATAGCTAGTTTGAACCACAGAACTCAATGCACTATGGAGAAATGGCACGAGAGGCCAGTCTCACTGAAGCACTCAAAAATTGTTCACAATCTGAAGCTAGAGTTTTGAAAAATGCTAATTTAGGGCCAAACATAGGGTCTTTTATCTCAGTTTTCAAAATTTTGTAACTAGCACTTGAAGGTTCCAACTTCTCTTTCTGAACAGTTTCAACATAAACAATGACTTGAGGCAAAATATCAATAGCTCTTTGAGCAACACTTGCATTCTCCAGCCAGCGTACAGCACAGAACTTGAGAGGAAATACTTTACAGCCAGTGATCATTGTGAACTGAGCACGCCGAGATGGAACATTCTTGAAAACATTGTAAAGTGCCCTTAAAAAAGGCACTACATTCCATTCTGTGTCACCAACACCAGCTTTAAAGGAACAATGCATAGTATGGAGGCCACATGTTCCGATATCGAGTAGCACTCAGTCATTTTCATCATCTTTCATAGACTCCTTCAAGTCCCTTAAAAACTTCACATTTACATTTGGACCATCCAAAGAAATCTGTACAACTTTCATCGAATCTAGTGGTGAAATTGATTGTTGAAATGCCTTCAAAAGATCTACTGCTCTTGAACGATCCAAGAATGCTGATGTAAAATAGCGCACAGTCACCTCATCTTTAACACTGTCCCAGAAACGAATGTTAATGTCCATTTGTTGCAGCTGGCTTACCTTATTTAAAGATTCATCAAATCCAACCACTACATAGCTATCCTTACACAAAATCTGAACTTCTACCTTGAAAAATGGTGCTAAACCAAAGGCAATAGTGGATGCAATTTTGTCTTTCTGCAGTTTCATTTTTGCGGCTATCTGACTGTCAGGAAACATCTGAACAAAAAGATTAACATCTGTAGCAGCACTTTGCATGGATTTGTGAGTTTATGGACTTTATGTAACCAATCACACATTGCATTGCCCATAGCATTTCCACTTTTGTTATGTCATCATTTAGCAAATACTTATGAATACCAGTAGGTTTAGTTGGATCTAAAAGAGACTGCATTGGCATGCTTGTAACATTTGTCATTTCAGTAACAGTCACTGGTATGCATTAAACATTTTTCACTGCTGTAACAGGAGCTGAATTTGAGCTGGAAGACTGAGTCATAGCAACTACACCATCTGTTGCATGTGAAGAACTTAATAGCTGGGCACAAAAATGTTTGCATATTAGAAGATTGCCGACTGCTCTTGCATAAGTTTGTGTGTTTTGCTCCTTTCATATGACTCACAACTGCAGTCCGCCCCATTGATGACAATGAAAACACTTTGCAACAAAGAGAGCAAGAGGCTGAATATTTGTCACCCTGGACTTTATGTAACCAATTATTAAAATAAGGTTCATTAAGCCACTGTTCCTGAAAGGAAGACTTTCCTGTGTGGCCTGGTTTGGCCATTATTGAAAAAATTCAACACCACTGAATATAAATGGATACTAACATATCAGTAACTAAGATTATTTAACGAACAGAAACTATCTTAACTTAAAACATCACAACATAAAACAGAATAACAATTGCAAAACAAAAAAAATTGAGGTTAAGTTACATACGACATGTTATTTTTTCCAAGCTTGATCTTTCCAATTGTTACTTCACCAGTTATACACTTATAAAGTAGGACGTAAACAATTTTCGTTACAACGATGTTAATTAATTAAATTTAAGTTTACTTCCAAGCCTGCCTACATAAACATATCCTAACAAAATGCCGAATTACGTTACTTTCCGCGCAAATGCATATTGCAGATACAATGATATTAGTACATTAGATGAAGTGTTGCCAACTATTGACAAGATACAAGTTTACACCTAAACAAGTATTAGCTGTTTATAAAACCAACAACAATTAGTTAAAAGATATACCGTATGAAAATTTAATAAACTGAATCCATAAATTATCCAATGATAAAAATATTACTTAATTTTTTTTTCTTAAGAAAATTGGAATTACGCACGGTATACAATCTTAATTCTGCTGCGCTCTGGCGTCAGGTTCTGAAACGTTTCTCTGAGCGTCAAAGTCACACACGTAAACATGAATAGCGTCAGGATTGCCGATCACGCTTTCGTCTGTGGGTGCTGACTCTCCCATGTCGTCTCTAATTCTAAAAATAAATATTTATTACACAATCCATTGCTATTTAATATATATTCAATAACGATATCAATTGCAGATGTACATAATCAACGACTTTAACTTTAGACGATAATTAAAGTATGGAAGAATAGCAAATCTCCCGAGGGGTGAATAAATTCCTGGGAATCTCCAGTATTTTTCCAGAGGCAAAATATTCCTGGATAATTCCAGGTTTCCCCGAAATTCCCGACCAATCGTCACCCTGACTATAATATGTCAGGGAAAAAAATATGCCACACAGTGATTTTAAGGTTTGTCAGGTTATGTTTAATTATCGAAGGATATTTATTTCCTGGTGACACTAGAAAGGTAATGTAAGCATGCAAAATGTGTACTAAGGATCAAATATCAAAAAGGCGTTTGGGTCATTCCATGACAAATATACAAATTTAATTTAATTTTTTTGCTGCATAATTTTTTCCTCCCCCGAAACTTAGTGTTCACCTTTCCTAAGAAAACCCCCAAATTTTTACATTTTTATTATTAATACTTTCTGAAATATAGCTAATTTTCTTTCAAAAGTATGGTGTAAAACCATCATTTGAGGTATTTTTTGATAGGACATAACTTTAGTATGTTAAGAACTATACACCTTGTACACATATCGGAAAGCTCATTGAATATACTTTTTTTGGCTTATTGACATAGGATATTTTTTGCACTCTTCACTACTTTGTAAATTTATGAAATTAACCAAAAAACTTCAATTTTCAGTAATTTAAATAATTAAAAAATTAATGTAGGAATTTGAGCAACAACTTGAATTTTTTTTCCTGTGATTCATCCCTATGGTCACTTTGTGTGCCAGCAAAAACATCATGATACTCACAGTCCTACATTAAAATAAATTCCTGAAAATCAAAACTTTTGGAAAAATGGGATTTTCAAGGCAAAAAAACCTAATGTGGGACCAAAATGAAAAAAATTTAAACTAATATAATTTATAAAGCTCCTGAGATATTATTTTAAGGAAAAAATAGTTTTGAGTACCAAAAAAGTTACAGAGCTTAGAATATGATGAAATATGAAAGACTACTGAAACATTTATTTTTCAGAACAAATAAGTAGGATGTCAAATTAATAACTCAGTACTTGTTTAAAATAAAGGGTAAAGTTAATTATACAACCTGGAATGTATTATTTTAAAGTTTGCCTGGCACCTAAGACACGCCAAGCAGTATCTGTCTGTAGGCTGATCAGTTATGCTTGCCTTGCATGCTGAGGCATGTTTATCTGCTGATGTGCAGCAAGTCTGAGTCACAACATAGATAGTGAATACCTAGAAGTCTTGCCAGGAACAGCCTTAGTAGCAAGCTAGCAGTTGTGCTGAGAGTGGAAATAACATTTTTTTCTCAGTGTTTTTGTTCAATACAAAATTTTTTTGCTGCAAGTTAGACAGTGATATTGACATTTTTTCTCATAGATGTTTCTATGTTATTAACTGTCATTAATTAATGGAGTCATGTCATGTTAGAAGAATGGAGTGTTCAGTTGGGATATTCGTTAGAGAGGTATGTCAATCTAGCCTATAGTAGATCATCCAAACTCAAAACATTAAGTGATGTTAGAGATGAGAAAAAAAAACTTCTAGTTTTGAGATCAGGGCCCTGTTGCACAATAACTTTTAGACTAATAATATTAGTGAAAGAGCTTGTAATTTGTAATATTCTGTTGCACAAGGCACCAAAAATTTATATTAATCTACTACTTGTAGAAACAAAAGTACAAGTGTATTTATTGTAATTTTACAAGTGTTTGTTGCATAATAACTACTAAAATAATATGGTAATGTTAGCTTTTGCTAGTATTATGAGAGAAATTTTTACAAGTAAAAGTACTTTAGTATTTTATTGCCAGTGTTTATATTTAAGCAATATCAAGTATTGATTAATGATTAAGAATTGTATGTGGGGTAATTGAAATTATTTAACATGATTGACGTTTTGCTTTGAGTCCTCAAGCAAAGATGATGAAATACAGCCAAGGAAAAAAAATATATCGTGCTCGAACGAACTTTATGTTTGAGTCAACATCTGAATTTTGTGAAAATTTAGAATGACGCCAGAAAAAGTAGAATCACTAATACAAGACATTGGTTATCAATTACAACATGATACGAGGAGAAGTGGTGCACTAAGTGCAAAGCAGCAATTATGCATAGGCTTGCACTGGTTAGGAACTGGATGTCAGTATCACACCACTGGTGACACACATGGCGTTAATAAAGCAACTGTGTGCCGTTCAATAAAATCAGTGGTTTCTGCAGTGAATTCTGTTATGTTTAACCGTATTGTGACATGGCCAGAAAACATTCATGAAGAAATCCAGAAATTTTATACAATTGCAAATTTTCCATATGTTTATGGTGTGATTGATGGTTTTCTTATACCTATTGATGAACCTGTTGAAAATGAAGCAGCATTTGTAGATTGATGGGGTGAACATTCAATAAACTGTATGTTTGTATGTGGTGCTACCAAGTTATTTTATTATGTAAGAGCTAACTGGCCAGGTAGGGTGCATGATGCACGCGTTATGCGCAACAGTAGTTTATTTCGAATAATGGAACAAGGCAACTTATTCCCAAATGGTGTCTTTTTGGGCGATTCAGCTTATCCTTTAAGGGAGTGGCTGATGACACCTTTGCACAACGATCCTGCAAATGTAGCAGAGCAGAGATATAACCGCCGACATAAGGCAACCAAACAGATCGTAGCAGGGAGCACTTGGCATACTAAAAGAAAAGTTTCCATGTTTGAACCACCTTCGTGTGCAGCTTGTTTATGCTGCAGAAATAGTTAAGTGTTGTGTGACATTATGCAACCACTTCAGGAGCATGGAGGAAGATGTACAGCCAATTCAGGAAGAAAATGAGCACCAAGAAGAAATTGGAGACTATGAAAATGAAGCTCTAGAATCTGCTTTACCTGCAGCAAGGCAAAGACAACTACAAATTATAAACCTAATGACATAAATTGATGTTAGTTTAGTTAAACTAGCAAGTATTGCATTATTTCTGATATTTCTGTAGTGTTCCTTTATAATGTCAAGATAATGTAATCGTAAATGCAAATTTGTATATTTGTTTCTGTGTTATATATACATACTCAGAGATGCCAACCTTGTGGAGTGCCTGTCAATAGTGAGCAACATTTGGCATAATAAAGAGTGAAAAGGGGAGGGGGGTATGGGGCCCTCCCCCGGGAAAATTTTGTTTAGTAAGTGCAAAATGGTGCTATTTAAACCATTTTCCTGGTATAAATACCATATTATTTTAAGAAACATTTTCTGAAATAGGAGACTGGGGAGGGTTGATACCGTATTTGAACAAATAATGTCTGCTAAACACACAAAACAACCAAAACACGGCTTTAAATCCGTGCAAGATCACCGATACTGCTGATTCGGTAGCCCGATAGATTTCTTCGAACTTGAAGGCTCGCACATATTTTCAGTGATAGAACTTTTACGCTTCGACATTTTCTGTCATTATATCGCAAATAATACGCCAAATGTAGTGTAGCATACACACGGAATCAATACACACATAACCTAACAGACACACCGGAAAATAACAAAGTAAAAAGAAACGGTATAGATATAAGTCATAACAGGACACTTGAAAATAAAATGTTATGAAACGTGAGTCTAAGGCATTTTATTTCACAAGTGTGACATCACACATGCATATATCTATGGAACCACTAACACAAACATACAGCATATTGCTGCGACGTGATGTAAACAAACCGAAAAACCATAAAATGCATTAAATCCGTGGTTTTAACCTACCATCCGTATTGCCGTAGTCATGTAACAAAAATCGTAGAAACTACGAAAAATCCGTATTACTTGGCATCTCTGCATACTGTAAGATAGATGACCCTAATTTTGACAAGTCAATTTTGGTGTCAAAAAAATTCTAACTAGTGAATATAATAATCAATAGTGCATTATAATCATGGAGTTTGCACTTCAGCATACAGTAGTGTTGGTGTCTGAACAACAAAGGAAATATATATATTGTGCTGTAAGATGTGATTTGAAGTTTCATCTGGTATACACGTTACTTAAAATCAGCAGTTCACTTGGTTATAAAAACATATTTTTGTGACCTTAGGTGATTGAACTAAGGTTCGTTTACCTTATGCTCCATGTTATTTAAAACCCAAAATCTGCATAAAGTTTAATGAATTAAGTAAAATAATTTGTATTAAAGTCAGGGGTAGGGTTCGGTGAATTATTAGGTATATTCAATGTACACAGATTAAACATGCAAAAAGATTAAATATAATTTAAACTATTTGGACCAATTTTTTTATTACTTGTTTGCATTACTGTTGTCAATAACATTTGCAATATTGTTATCTACTGTGACAGTATGGCTAAGGTTATCAATTACATAGTTCACTTCTTCTGAAATGAATTCACTGCAGGGAACTCCCATTGACATTTCCAGCTGCCTTGCTTCTAGTTTGGTTTTGTAAATTTGGACCTTTAAGAGTTCAATCTGTAGTTGTCTCTTCTCGTCACAAATACTCAGTTTTTTTTTGTTTCTGCCTGCATAAAAGAAAAAATACAATAATAGCATAGCAAACAATGTAGGCCTAATATTACAAAAATATAACAAAATCATATAGGCTACATATGGTTATTTTTTGCACAAAGGCCCAGGTATTTTATTAATGTAGTTGTAACTGTACTTCTAGGTGAAGAAGGGTTGTAAGTCAGCATGGTTGTTGCTTCATAATTACTAGTGTGTGGCATTTTCTCACATTGTCATTCATGATCGATTGGTAGAAACTCTGGAGTATGCTGGGGTAAATCTAATGATGTTAAAACTCCAAGACCACAGATAACTGGGGAAACTTTCCCAATAACATTGAAGACTTTGTCGTCGACTTCATTTAATTTGACGTCTTTTCCTCCTCCTGTCCCAGTTTTCTTGGAATTGTCAAGTTTTTCCTAATGGATTTGAACATAATAATTGTGAGAAGTTGTAGCATTTCTGTATACAAGCCTTTTCTACTAATAAAAGTGTTACTAAGAATGGGTTAGGTTGCCAGTAAATTTTATTCTGAATTTATAATTATTTAATAATCATGTTTCTTGTCATCCTTTCAACTTTGTTTTGCTATTTAGATTTACCTAATATTTGGTGTAATGGGTTTTTTCTATTATTAATTTAAATTTGAATATTGTATTATAATTATATATTACATTTTTATTAGAATGCAGATGTTACATAATGATTCTAGAACAAGGGACTATGTCTGGGGTGATGTGTAGAAAGAGAGAGGAATAAGAGGCCTGTAAGTGCAAGTGAGAAAGAAACAGTGATTACCCAATATAGCCCAGTTAAATAAGACCCTGACATGGAAAAAATTGTTGGAAAGCTGGAAATCATTTTAAACCCTTTGGTTGGCATCCAAATAGAGTATCCTGAGTTTTCGCCCTCACAGGTGGTGAGCTTAAGGAGGGGGGTGGAAAAAACTGTGAAATTATCGGACTTTTTTGTGTTTTTCACACGTAACTCGAAAACGATGCATCTTAGGTTAAACTTAGCAGTTAGCATAATTAAAGTGTATTTTATTGTGCGTCGAATAAGACCATAAACGTCAAAATCGGTTCAGCGGTTTGGCCGCAATCGACATTTTAATATTAGAAATTTTTTCTATATTCGTAAATATTTTAATTTTTCGCCTGTTTACCAGAAGATATTATCTAAACCACCACTCAGATCAACAAAACCCACAAAATAAAGTTGTAGAGCATTAAATTCTTAGTTTAACAGACACCTTCATTGGAAAAATCCGCTTGATTTTTTGCGAGATATGTCCGATAATCTGAAATCCCAGTTATCATGAAATTGTTGTGCCAACCACTCACCCCACCCTACTATTATATATATGTGTGTGTGTGTACATAACAAATGTGTTATATGAATGAGGCTTGTTGTGGTTGTCACAAAAAAGTAACTATACTAAACTCCCGATTATCCGTGTTAATTGGGACCCACAGATGCCCGGATAATTGAAATCCAGTAAAAAAAAACCGGATAATCTGTTTTACGGTAAGGGTTCTGCCATATATGAGGGCCGCACCATAAATTTGTCTCCAGTAGAATTCTGAGCACAATATAAGTCTTTGTGAACTGTGTCACAGCTTAGTGGAACGTAAACACTATGGCTCTGTGTCGCCATGTGGTTTTTCTTACTCTATCTGCTGGAGAGGCGGCAGTCACCCACTTCTCTTACTTCCCTCCTTTTTTTATTTATTGGTTCTACCCTTCAGCAGTAAGTTATTCTTCCTCCCCCCCCCCCTTCTAGCTACTCCTCTTTCCCGTGTGTCCATTCGTCCAGCCGAATGCCAGCCAGACACATCACTCATCCGGCGCCAGCTGGGCAGATTGTCGGCTGGCGACACTGGGGTTGGGAAACGAGAGACAAGAAGCAGCAGTCAGGTCATTTCCCTGGGGTCTTAATAGAGACAAAGTTTGACTGCTGAGGGGGTGGGAGATTAAAAGGGTCGGACCAGCTATTTTACGCAGTAACAGGGTGGTTTAAAATAAAGACCGGCCAAGCATAAAAATGTGCCACCCTCGCCCCTTGGCGGAAACTTCTTCTTAGGCGTCACAAATAGCCCTCCATCCCTTTCCCCCCTTCACAACCCACCCCACTTCACATGATTAGTCTCCCTTTCTGGACTAGCCTACAATCGTCAGTCGCTCGTGGTACCGCGTGGTGTGTTGTTAATGTCGGTAGTTCTCGGTCGGTTCTGTGTTTTTATCACTGTGTTTGCATAAGTGTTTCGTTTCAATGTTAGTGAAGGTATGCCCCGTTAGTTATGATGGATGATTTGTCGTGTTTTATATGCACGAGGAGTTTGTTTTTGGAAGAAACTGTTAAAGTAAAGAAAAGAGGGATAAATACACTAATAGGACGCAGCAAGGAACTGAAAGACAACAAATTCAAAATAATTCTTAATCGTGATGAAATCGAGGTTCATGACAGATGCAGGAAACATTACTGCAAGTATGGAAGTAGTCAAAGCTTCGAGAAGAAAACTCGAAGCTTAGACTGTGAGTCTTTATTTGATTTTAAAAAGAAATGTGTGATATGTGGGGAGGATGCATCTGAGGTATTTTTGAAGAAACAAACGAAAAGACCAAAAGCAATTCGAGATGCTGTTCACTTTGTGGAAACGCTGCCTTTCAAAACCTCTCTCATCAGTGCAGCCCAATATAGGAATGACATGGTAGTGCTTGACCGTTTACACCTTGTGAATGATCTGGTGGCGGCTGAGGCAAGGTACCACAAGAGTTGCTCCAAGAGATAATTTGCTCGAGTGCCCTCATCACGTGATTCAGGTCGCCCAGAAGATGAAAATATTTCCAACTGCATCGAGTACATAACAAACTTTTTGGAAGAAAATGGAGAAGAATGCCAATTCACTTTAACTGAAATTCTCAAGGATTTTAAAGGCAAACCCCCAAATAATAAGACTATTAAAACTCGCCTGAAGAAGCATTACGGTGAAGAGATTATTGTGAATGATGCACGTGAAGGTACACGTGAAGGTAATGTCATATGTTTTCGTGACACTGGCTACAAACTTTTAACAGACAGTTGGTATGAATCAAAGATAAATGACCCTCAGCAAGAGCGCATTCGTGTGGTAGAAGCAGCAGCACAAATAATCAGGGAGGACATAAGATCAATGATGTACGACCTGAACAGTTACCCAAAGTTGGATAAGTTTTTGGACAATGTTGATGCAGTTATACCAGACTCCCTTAAGTTGCTCATGAGGAAGATTGTAACCCCAAGAAAATGTAAGAATTTTGAAAAAATCAATACTAAAGTCACAGCACTTTCTCATGCAGTGATATCTGTTACAAGACCTCGGTCTTTTCATTCTTCAATTCAACTAGGACTTGGTGTTTTACTGTACAAAAAGTATGGCTCCAAAGAGCTGGTTGATCTTCTTTCAAGCCTTGGGTACAGTTGCTCCTATTTTGACGCGAGGCTGTTGGAAGCATCCTGTATGAAACACCCAATGAAGAATCTGACAACTAAAGATTCATTCAGCCAATTCGTGTTCGATAATGCTGACATAAACGTAGATACTATTGATGGATCGAACACGTTCCATGCTCTAGGGGGGATACAATGCATAACTCCTCACAGCTCAGTGGAATCGGAGACCACAATAGCAAAGTTACAGAGAATCCCTAGTGCAAAAGAGTCAGCAGAAACAGGAAGCATACCTCTGGTACCTTTCCAGAAAACAATGAATATTGGCCTTAAGTCACTCATCATACAGGACACTACCCAACACATTCGCCCTACGAAAGAAGTGAATTTGTTGCCTACTGATTTTGTTTGGATATTTGGAAAGTGGCGCATATGTGCAGGTATCCCTGGGTGGAATGGCTTCATGGAAGTAGTAACATCTTGCCAAACTTTCCATACATTTCGTATCTTGTGCCTGCCATTCATCAACTTACCACCTGGGAAACATGACACGTTATACTCTGCCATGCTGTCAGCAGTTGAGAGGACCAAGGAAGCGGGTCAAGAAAACTGCTTCGTCACATTTGATCAGCCGCTATACTACAAAGCTAGAGACATTGTGGCTTGTTCTGGACCTGACTCTGCAATCAGCTCAGTAATAGTGCGACTGGGTGGTTTCCACACATTGATGTCGTTTATGGGTGCAATAGGATTTATCATGGATGGGAGTGGATTGCAAGATGTGTTCAACATTGCATACGCCACTGCATCAACCTATAAAATGTTGACAGGACATGCATATTCAAGAGCCGTGCGATGCCACATTTTAGTGCATCTAGCTTTGTCTAAAATTATATTGTCCAAGCTAGACATAACAGATGATGAGAGCACTTATATACTGCAAATCTTTGAAGACATTGGGAAACCATCTGTGGACTTTGAAGCATCTGCAGTACAAAGTGTGATGAAAAAATTCTCGGACAAACTTCTGGAATTAGAACAAAGAGGACCCACCGCCAAACTTTGGGTGCAATATTACCGTATGGTGACAATATTGAAATGCTTCATTCACTCCGAAAGGGTTGGAGATTGGAATGGTCATCTTCAATGTATACAACAAATGTTACCATATTTTCATGCAAGTGGACATTTCCTGTACGCAAAATCATGCCAACTTTACATACAGGACATGCTCCAGCTTCAATCTAAACTGACTCCTACTGAATATAAGCATTTCGTGGTGGAAGGCTTCTTCACAGTAAGAAGATCTGACAAATTTTGGTCTGGCCTATGGTCAGATATGGCCATAGAACAGACCTTGATGAAATCTATGAAAACGGAAGGAGGTGTAAGTCGCGGAAGAGGCGTAACGGACAGTGTTCTAATGAAGTGGGTATCGTCCATGCCTGCAATCTTGGAGATATGTCTACAGTTAGAAAAATTTTGTGGGGTCACTTTCAGTACAGTAGAGCAACACGTAGATGCCAGACCATCAAGGATCACTAGAGACGAGCTGGATGTGTTGAAATTTACTGAGTGGTTATCAACACACGACCCTTTCCCGGAAGGAGAATGCATTATGTCAATAAGCACCGGAGTGGTAGGGGACGATACGATAAACTGTCATGAGGCATACAACATTGGGCTGAAGGGCATTAGACAAATAATTGGCAGCAATTTCAAAGATGTGAAATTTCAAAGGAAAATGCGAGTGACTCCATTGAAAAGTTTCAACTCCAAAGTCACGATCCATAAACAGGAAGTGCCAGTCAATCCTGACACAATCTTCAGGAGGATATCTCTTTTCAAAAAGTCCAATTCCGATCTCAAAACATACTTTGAATTCGAATTGGCACCCTACCCTCTTTCCATATTTGATGAATCAGGCATGAGGAAAACTCGCAAATCCGTGTTATATGACTTATTCAGCCCCTTGAGAGATGAAGATAAGGAAAATCATGATTTGTATGACCCAGTCTATGTCATTGATGGAGGTTTTCTTTTGCACAGAGTTTTTTGGCAGATAAGGGAGCAGTATTCCAAAATATTAGATAGGTATGTGGAATATGTGAAAAAACACTACAACAAAAAAGGCACTGCCATAGTCTTCGATGGTTACCCCGAAAATGCGAATGAAACCAGTACCAAATCAGCAGAGCGCCTTCGTCGGAAATCGATTTCCGCTGCATCCACTGTACAATTCGATGAAAGTATGATAGCTACAATGCCGAAAGACAAGTTTCTATCTAATGACAGCAACAAACGGCGCCTCATATCAATGCTCGCGAATCGTCTAAAACTTGAAAAAGAGTGCGAGTTTGCAGTGAAGATAGCCAAAGAAGATGCAGACAGAGACATTGTCCTAGCCGCTTTGGAACTTGCTGAAGAACATCGATATGTAGCAATAGTGGGAGAGGATACGGACCTCCTAATACTGCTTACTGCATTGGCACCAACTACAACCACAGTTGTGTTCATGAAACCAGGGAAGGGGGCAAACGATAGCACCCGTTACTCACCCTCCAAGTTCAAGTTTTCAGACACTGCAAAAAAAAATATTCTTTTCTTGCACGCCTTCAGTGGATGTGACACAACCTCAGCATTTTTCAGACAGGGAAAAATGAAATTTGTCAAGACCCTGGAAAAAAGCAAGGAACTGCAAGACGCTGTGCCTGTATTTCTTTCACCTGTAGTCGACAAAGATCAGATTGCAGCTGTGGGGGAACAATTTATCGAGGCTGTTTATGGAGAGATGGTTCCCCTGGATGAACTGAGGTACAAAGTGTTCGCCAAAACAGTGGCAAAAAGCAACATGAACCTGGCTTCCTTGCCCCCCACAAAGGCAGCAGCTCGAGAGCATAGCTTTAGGGCCTACCATCAGGTACAAAAGTGGCTCGGGGTCGATAAAGATGCACTCAACTGGGGATGGAAAAACAGCAAAGTTGGGTTGGTCCCCATCACTACTGAGAAAGAGGCAGCCCCACTGAATGTACTCAAGACAATATACTGTCAATGTGAAAAAGGATGCAAGGGATCCGGCTGTAGCTGCCGTAAAACGGGGCTTAACTGCTCCTACATTTGTCTAGCTTGCAAGGGGCAGTCATGTTCTAACGCACCAAATGTAGACACAGCTAAAGCCACTGACTCAGAGCCCGATTCTGCAGCTGATGACTTGTCAGGTAAGTCTATTGCCCATTTAATAATCCTGGTAATATTGTTTTAGTTTGTACAGTTATTTTCACAGTTTGTATTTCCACCACAATAGATATCAATGTTGTTCACTTATTCAAATTACCATCCATTTACTGTTGCTGATATATCATTCTACTTCTTATTCAGATGCTGAAATCATGGACTCCGACCAAATGAATGACGGTGACGAAACAAGCGACATTGAACACGACCAATCCTGTGCCTGCACTGAACAGCAGCCATCTACTTCCAGGCTAGTCGATCCCCAGATATCCACATCTCAAGATCACCAACCATCGACATCTAAACGTAGAAGATTATCTTAGCTTGTTTGAATTTTGAGACTGCACATATTACTTCGCAACTGTAAATATAGTTATTTATTTTTTTGGTCAATCACAAGCCTCATTCATTACTTTTTATAGCCCATTTGGCAGTATGTATAGGATTACGATGGGGGGGGGGGGGGGGGGGGGGGGGGTTGCACAACAACTTCATAACTGGGATTTCAGATTATCGAGCATATCTCATGTTGAACCAAACAGGTTCAACTTAGAATGTAATTATATACAACTTTATACTGTGGGTTTTGTTGATCTGAGTGGTGGTTCAGATAATATCTGACGGTAAACAGGCGAGAAATTAAATTATTTACAAATGTATAAAAAATGTCTAATGTTAAAATGTCGATTGCGGCCAAACCGCTGAACCGATTTTGACGTTTGTGGTCTTATTCGACGCATAATAAAATACACTTTAATTATGCTAACCACTAAGTTTAACCTAAGATGCATTGTTTTCGGGTTACGTGTGAAAAACACAAAAAAGTCCGATAATTTCACAGTTTTTTCCACCCCCCTTCTTAAGCTCACCACCTGTGAGGGCGAAAACTCAGGATACTCTATTTGGATGCCAACCAAAGGTTTCAAAATGATTTCCAGCTTTCCAACAATTTTTTCCACATCAGGGGTTTCCAGGGTCTAATTTCACTGGGCTAGTAAGAGAGAGACAAAAGCTGGGATTCCCCACTGGTCGTGGGAACTGAGTGATAACTGCTGTCTCACGGTGTGGGAGAGAGAACGAGAATGTAAAGTCCCTGGCTCTGTGTATAGATAACTGTTTTCAATGTATGTCGCGTATTCTTATTGGCTTGTGATTTGTAGTGTGAATGAAGTATGTGTGTGATTGGTCGGTGAGGTCATGTGACTGCCCTCCCTGCGTGAAGGACACATGCCATGATCTCACTAGTTGTCTGTCAATCACTGCACCAGGAGGGCGCGTTCGGTGGCTTCGCACAAAATATGTAGAAATGAAGGACTTAAAACTACGGTATTTTTTGTTAATCCTCATCGCCCAAGCTGCGAGCAATTCTCGACAGGCGGGTGTACGAATTGAATGAGTGAGAAAAACATAAAAGTGAATGGATTCGGTTGTTTCGTCTTTCGGACAATAAAACTCAAAATAAAAAGAAAGATCTTTTTATTTCATTAAACGAACCGTAATAAAGTGCATAAAATATGCCTTATCACTTATTTACATGAATACTTTTTGACATTAAGATTTTTGTTACCATTTAAGGTTAAAATTGTTTAAATGTGTAAAAATGGCTTGTAGTGTTTATATTACTTGTAATATTTTTGAAATAAAACAAAATTACACTTACTGTAACAGATTTTCTTACGTTGGGCCACCACACATCTCTCACATATGTCCACTCTCAATTTCCCTGCACCAATCCGAGTGATTCAGCATAGCTATTTATGTTCTTCCACTCCCTTGCTTTGTCTTTTTTAGAAAGTTTGTCACTGAATCCACCAAAAAAAATATACTTCTTTTCTTTAATTTTCGCTAACACACAAAGTTTTAACTTACGTTGTTCATCACATTTTCCCATGGCTTATCCACTTCACAAATACGTTTAAAAATCTAACCTCACTCAGTTACTTAAATATATCTCTGCAGAAATATTACCTCACTCAACTACTTGAAAGTTATTAATGCTAATCAAAATCTAAACTCTCTGTTACTTCACATTCACTATACATAACCTCACTCTACCACTTACTGTAGAAAAACCACACGAACTTGTAGTTTACATTGTTTACTTGTGGAATTTCATAACATTTCACAAGTGCTTCAGAAATGTTGTGCAATAGAAATTATTAGAACTTGTATTTTTTTACTTGTAACTTGTAGTTTGTTGTGCAACAGGCCCCAAGTTGTCAAAACATAAACATTTGTACGTATCATGAAAAAAAAATATCTGGACAAATATTTTCATATTCATGGAAAACGTTGTTGTGATCCCTACCAACTTCACAAGAAAACTGTTAAACAATCTCTTCGAGAAATAACCCTCACAACTGCTACAAACTGCACTCATGTTAGTTTGATTCCTGGTAAAGCTTTATACTCCAATGCTTACAAAAAGTACAAACTTCTTCACATATTTCAGCTGATGACACTGAACAACCACATGACTTGTTTGAACCAGAATGTGTTTTGGTAGTCGGTTAATACAGCATGTTCAGCTTTTTGTGTATCTCCAGTTAAAGGCAAGAAACTCTCAATGTATGCTACACCACCTGTTTTAAAAAAGAATGTGTCTAAGATTGCTGCAGTTGTATCTGATAAGCTTCAAAAATCTTTCAATTTAGAAACATCATTACAAGATGAAGAGGACACAAACTGAAATTATTTACAAAATTTAGGTGGTGAATATGAATCACTTATCGAGGAACTTAGAAAAAAGTGAAAAACTGCAGAAACTACAAAAGAGAAAGTAGGAATTCTCAGCTTATTGCCTACAAGTTGGAGTATGAAAAAAAAATTCAGACTGAATTTAATGCTATTCAGTACTTAAGTTCGATTGATCCATAATCTAAAAAAAAGAGGATGGAGTTTTGCCTGATATTTTGAGTAAAAAAGTGGGGGAAAAGTTGGACGAGTTAACCATCGTGAAAGTGCAAACATTTTATGAAAATGACGAGTACCTATAGTCGTTTGATGCCCGGGAAGAAAGATTGTGTATCTGTAAGAAAAGATGGTGTAAAAACTAACATTCAAAAAAGACTTGTGCTAAGTAATCTCAAAGAATTGTACTCTGCATTTAAAGATAATAGCCCCAAATTTAAAATAGGATTCTCTAAATTTGCAGAGTTACGACCAAAATAGTGTGTGCTTACAGGTTCTGCTGGTACTCATTCTGTGTATGTATGTAAAATGCACCAAAATGTTAAACTTATGCTTGCAGCTATAAAAACTAAACTTGATTACAAAGAACTTCTGAGTAAGATGGTTTGTGATTTGAATAATGTGTGAAATGTGTCCTGGCAATGAAAAAGTTAGCTAAGTCGTCATGGAAGATATTGCAGCATTTGAAATCTGTGAAGAAGTCAAATACAAACAATGGTTATCAACCGATAGATGTCAACTTCTAGAACTTGTAACTACACCTGAAGAATTTTGTGAATTTATTGGAAGGTCTTAGTGACTTAAAACTACATCATTACATATCAAAACAACAATCTATCTAAAATCCCTAAAAGAAAACCTTCAAGAAAATGAGTGTATTATCATGGGTGACTTCTCAGAAAACTTTACATTTGTAATGCAAGACGAGATCCAAAGTTACCATTGGGTTAGCTCTCAAGCCTCTCTTCACCCTTTTGTCCTGTATTTTAAGTCTGGAGGTAAACTGGAAAGTGAAAGTTATTGAGTGATTAGTGATTCATTAGAACATAGCACGGTTGCCTTTTATTGTTTTCAGAGGATTATCCTGCAGCATATAAAGTCATCACACATTGGCATTGTTAAAATCTTTTACTTTTCAGATGGCTCTGCCGCACAATATAATAAGAAAAACGTTATCAATCTTTGTCACCATGAAATAGACATCGGTTTGAAAGCAGAATGGCATTTCTTTGCTACTTCTCAAGGCAAAGGTCCATGTGATGGAGTTGGGGTTACGGTGAAGCTGTTGGTGACTAAAGCCAAGTCTTCAGCGTACACTAACTAATCACATTGCAACTCCTAAAGAAATGTTTAATTTTTGTAAATCACAAATCAAAGGAATCACTTTCTTTTACTGCACTGACGACAATTTAAAAGAAGCCAACAAATTTCTTCAACAAATTTCTTCAGCCTCATTTTGAAAATGCTATTGCAGTTGGACAAACAAGATCCTTGCACAGTTTTGTGATTAATTCAGTCTTAAAGTTCAAAAGAGATCCATATCCACTGAATTTAAAATAGTGCCCACCAACAAAGAAATTCCTCACATTGTACCTAAGGTAAATGATTATGTTTGTTGTGTTTACAACAATTGGTGGCTAGGACTTGTAACAGAAATTGCTGTATTTAACATGGATCAAGAGCTACAAATTATTCTTCCACCCCCATGGACCAGGAACTTCTTACAAACTTTCATCAAGTGACACTGTGGAGGAAGAAGGAGCACATTCTCAGAATACTCTCCCCACTGGAGCTTACAACTGCTACAGGAAGAACACACAACAACAGCGCAGAAATGAGTCTCTGCTTATCTAAAGTAAGGTATCACCAAAAATCAAAAGACAATTTAACAAAAACGGCGCAACATTCTGAGAAAAAACGTGATATGCAAATTGGAGTTAGAAGCACATCCGCTTTGAAAACCGTAACGAAATTTAGGCAGTTTAAATCTAAAGCCCTGTTTGTCTCTAGATTCGATCCTTCAGTTACTGAAAGTGAAGTCACATCTTATATTAAAGGTGAACTTGATATCTCCTACCTTCGCGTAGCCAAGCTCAAGACATAATACAATACATACGCATCATTCTTTGTGGCTGTTCACGAGAAGGACTATGATAGACTCAATAATACTGTGTTTTGGCCTTCGGGATGCTTAATTACCGAGTTTCGGGTAGACTCCACAATGAACAAGTATTCGGATATGATCAAGCCAGAAGTCAAGCATCTATCGTTACCGATAGCACAAACCACACAAAACCGCAGTCATCTACTACGTCGTCAGAAGTAAGCGGGGCGGTAATCCTGTGGAAGGCTGTCATGCTGCCCGGCCGCGCGGCGACTTGGTAATGGTTAGGTGAGTGCTATCGGAAATGGCGCCTGAGTGATGCCGGACTCTTAGCCTTCAGTGTTTCTTCGTAGTTAACTTTAAAAATTCTCGTTTGGTGTATTATTTGCTCTTATAAATAATTTGTTCTTAGAAACTTAGTGGTTTTAACGTGTAATACGTTGAGCACTACCGTTCCCTTTTTATTTTCAAGTATAACTCGGTAATTTGTTTGCATCACGATCCTTGTCTTTTCATGTAAAT